>NC_137551.1:38217391-38319891 GCF_963082525.1 Nesoenas mayeri
TTCATTCGTTAGAAGGTGCAAGCAAATTTGCACTGAAATTAACTTGCAGGATTCGCTCAGTTCTACGAGTATGTTTAATACTGCTCATGAGTGATCCAATGGGCCCTTAAGCTATCCACAATTAATTTCTTATCAGCCTTTTTCTTATTTGCCCTATTTTTCTTGGTTTATCTGCCAGCTTATGAGTTTTCTTACAGTTGTTTTTGAGGCATCCATCCTCTTGTTGCCTCCTTAGTAGACTTTGCTCCTCTTAAAGTACATCTTGCTGTAGATGTTCCCCTACCAGCTCGTTTTCATGTAAACAAATCATTCTGTCTCTTCTCAATATTCTTACCCTTCCAGGCAGCCTATTACACACCTTTTATATGGGAAATCTGTTGATCCTTTGGCCACTTTGGGTAGATGCAAATTTTTCTAGAAATTAATGTGTTGGGAGAGCGTGTTCCTACCACCATGGGGTACCCCATCTTGTGGGGCTCATTCTAGTTTTTCTCCCTCTCTAGAGAAGATCAGCCCGAGTTAATTTGTCGGTATTAGTATTTTTAAGAGGTGGTCTTTTAAAAAATAGTTGCCTTTTATACTTCTTCCCCCCCCCGACCTTGAATTAAATCCTCTCCGGATGATTTAATGTTATTATGGCTGTTTTCAAGGGTCAGCTGCATTTATTTCCAGAACTAACTCAAGTGTGTTTTCCTAGAGTGAGGACCACATACTAATTTTAACGAGCTTGCCCCACAAGTGAAGGCGTCTCCATGCAGTGTTGGGGATCAGCGCGTGGCCCGAAGCCAAACCCTACCCAAAATAAAGGAAAATCACTGTATCTCCACAGCTCTGCATACACAAAAGGCACCAAGCTGCAAATGTGCATGTACAGGTTGCTTTCCAAGCCCCTACTTTTCATGCGTTTTATCTAAAAACGAGTTTTACCTGATCAGCCAACCCGAGCTTGGTGCTGCCAGAGAACAAGCAAGTCACGCTGAAGGGAAAATAATTCAAAAGTTTAAGGAATATACTTTATTCACACTGTGATCTCTCAGCAAAAATGTCTCAGGGATGTGTGTTTATCTTGGTCTGGGCCCACTTTAGCACTTTTTACCCTTTGGCTTCACCTCAAGCAAAACAATATCAAGTGAGCCAAAAGTGATGATAAACACACACACACACACAGAGCTCTGAAGTTTCTCCTTCCCGAGCAGGGAAAAGGCTCCACCAGCAACACGCTGGAGTTGCTCTCATTCCCAGCACTGCTGAGTGACAGCTTTATTGTTAAATAAAACAAATTAATTGCTCCAACTGTCTTAACTAATTCCTAGAAATGAAATTCTTCACTTGTTTAGCTGCCAAAAATAATGACAGAAATATAAACATGTTACAAAAACGAGGGTTTCTCAGGAAAGCTAAATATAATGGGCCTAATTTTGCCCTGGGCAGATGCACTGGGGCACTTCCCAGTGACTTCTGAGGGAATTTCATGAGTGTTTTTAAAGAAGAGTGCATCGCCCACGCTTGACATATAGAGCGCACATCCCTCTCGTGTTTATTTTTACCCTTTCTTTGCTCAAGTGTGCGCTTACCTTTGTGCATTTCTCTTTGAACAAAGATTGTTTGTAATAATTTTGCAATTTTCTTGTATTCTTTTCAATTATTTTCTCTCCATGAAAGGTTTTCCTGTAAACCTTAGAAGGAGAAAAATCACTTTAAGTGCGCTGAGTAGAGGATAATACTTGGAACATCTTGGCTGAATTCTTGGCATTCAGGAAAATTGGGTGCCGCCAGCATTGTGCAGGCAGATGCACATGTATTTTCTGGTAAATGGACTGAATTTGGGAGCCTCTGGAGTTAGAGAAAAGGTACAGGGAACATCCTGATAAGGTAAAAGAAGGAGTAATTTAATTGTCTAACTCCTTCTGTGCTTGAGAATATCAGACAGATGGGGAGGATAAAACAAGGAGCTCAATAATTAATTTTCATGTTCCTCACTAGTGGGACCTCTTTAATCCCTGTTCCTGTGATTATAGAGAAAGGCTGGATTCTGAAGTTTCACTCATTAGCTACATGTTGTATGAAAATACCTGTATTTTCAAAAGGAATAGTGACAAGAATGAAAAATTTCCGCTATTAAAAATATCTTGGTGTCAGGGACTTTTGTGAAAGAACAAAAATTCTCTGATTCCCTCAGATAAATAATGAAACAGATGGTTGTTGGGAGGTGAAAGGTCAAACCTTCCCTGTTGACTAAAACACAAGGTTGACTTAAAAGATTTTTCGAAGTTATTCAAGATGCAGAGCATCAGCCTGTGTCTCCTGCCTCCTAATGCAATGGCGTGAGCTCCCTTAAAAACACTGGCGGGGGCAGGTACGTTCAAGTGCCTCGTCTTCAGAAGGCTGACACCCATTTTAGTGCCAAACTGGGCTTCTGCAAACCACATGTATAATAAAGGATATCGGTGAGTAATTAAGCAAACTTGTCTAGGGATATAGGCCACCCAAAAGGCAAAACATTAAGATTTAATCTGCTTCCTAAATGAATTCCTCACTTCCTACCTGAAAAGGTAGTTGATAGAGTCATCATCATGGAAATCTGCAAAGTCCTGAGAAAATTATCAGTAATGCAATTTAGAAAAATGGAAAGAAAACAAACAAGTACTGTCTGTAGGGTTAATCTTCTGCATTCATTAGCAGACTCCTATTAAAAGAGAAGAGGGCATTTTTAAAGCAGCATATAGACTAACTAAAGAGGCAGATGCTCTAACTCGTATGATTCAACATAATTTTGGCGCAAATTGTGCAATCATTCAAACACACAAACATTTCAAGGTAATTTTCGTAAATCCCTATTGTGATCTAATTTCTTATTAAGGAGAATAAAGCAGGCTGCTGTTGTAATTCATCAGCCCTTTGCACTGCAGAGCAACTGCTGGAGTTCATTTCATGGTTTTTGCTGAAAAAAATAGACTTAAATTTCTGGAATTACTAACAACAACCTTCAACTAAAGAGCTAATTTTATTTTATTTTTTTTTTTAATAAAATTTAAAGCTAGATAACTGCCCAGGAAAGTGGTGGAGTCATCATTCCTGGAAGTGTTTAAAAGATGCATAGATAAGGTTCTCAGGGACATGGTTTAGAGGTGGACTTGGCAGTGCTGGGTTAACGGTTGGACATGATGATCATAAAAGCCTTTTCCAACCCCAACATGATTCTGTGATTGAAATCTGAGAGGGTCATTGATATCATAGAATCATAGAATGGTTTTGGTTGGAGGGGACCTTAATGATCATCTAGTCTAACTCCCCTGTCGTGGGCAGGGACACCTTCCACCAGCTCAGGTTGCTCAGAGCCCCGTCCAGCCTGGCCTGGGATGTCTCCAGGGATGGGGCATCCACCACCTCTCTGGCCAACCTGGGCCAGGGCCTCAGAATCCTCATGGGGAAAAAGCTGACCTAAGAACCAAATCCATAAGCGCTATGAGTAGCTTTCAAGCTAGAACATGCAGCAGCGGACCAGTTAGACTTGGCTCCCACAACCTTCTCCAGACCACCTCTGCAGGCTGTTGCATCTTGAGAAGTACCCGGATGGTCAGTTCCCAGGAGGAAAAGATGTGAATAGTCTTTCAGGTTCGTCCAACAGTCTGGAGAAGAGAGGCCGTGGTCAACTTCTTTTATCCTCTGGAAAATGTGACTATTTCAATGAAAACTTTCTGCTGTGATGAAAGGTACCCTTCCCAAAGTGGAAGGAAAAATCAGTTTGATGTCCTGGAAAAATCAGTCTGATTGCTAAGACGTGTTTATGGGTCAAACCCGTCCTCCAAGCTGGACAAAGCAGATGCTCCCATGTGTGCAACTCCCCCACCTCCTCTGAGAACTCTCTTTACTGCAAAGCTACAATCTCCAGTTTGTATATGGGAGAGGAAGATGAAGACCAAGGTGGAAAACTCCATATGTGAGTGTATCCACTTGTGCCCGTGAGCGTGCACACACATTTCCATGTGCTCACAGTGCAGCATTACCCTCTGCCACACCCCCATGCCACGTCCCCACCATGCCATTACTGCCACCAACGGCGTTACAAAGAGTCACGCTAGCAGCAGTAGTCACATGAACGCAATAAGTAAGACAAATAAAAATCTCTTGCATGGTAATTTACAAACAAAAGTTCATTTTCCTTTAAAGGAGGCACACAGCCACGTGTATGTGTGTGTGTGCAGAGAGGGAATTCTGCAACTTCGCCGCCAGAGAGGCAAGGGACGTCGCGCCATAATTTGACCTAATTTTTTTCCAAATGCAAAATGACCTGTTACAGCATCCCAGGGAGAATATGAATTAGCCCAGGTCAATAGGAGGTCAAATAGATAGGGTGCTAAAATCCCTTTACTACTTTGTAGTATCTTATGCTAATTCAGTTCCTTTCTCTGTGATAAACAAAGCCAGTTGAAAGTAGATAGCATCACACAGTGATGGATCCCAAAGCTACAATTTAATACAAATCTAGTAATTCCATTATACAACATATCCAGTTCATTTAGAGGCAACGAATACTTAAGAAGGTCCAGGACTGAAATACCTTAGCTGATACTTTAAAAATATAAATAATCCAGAAAATTTCATTTGTCACATAAACCTAATAGATATGCATGACAGAAATTCTGGTTGTCCTTTAAAATGATGCTCAAATGCAAATCAGAGGTCCTAGGTCCTTATACACTGATACTGCAGGATTTTTAGGCGCGTAATCAGTAGATAAGTGCATTAAGAAAAAAAGAAATAATCCTCATTGCTCTCTCTTTGCAAAAAGTGATATTATATGAGTCTAATGAGAATTACTGATTTAATAAAGCTGAACCTTTCACAATGTTTTACAGGAGATGCTTTTCTCCTTGGAAGGATTCTGCCGTGGTCTGCAGCTGAACCCCGCTGAAGGATGGTGCCAACAGGCAGCACCCCTGGGGCAGAGCAGAGGGGAGCACCAGGGCAAAGCGATGCTCTTAGGAAGTGCCTCCGTGTCCCTAATTTTAACAGGGACACAGATACTCTGAGCCTGAGGAAGAGCCCCCTGACTCGCTGTTTTGCAGATGACTGAGAGCAGCCTAAGTGGAACTGCCTTGCAAAGTGTTGGGGTTATTAGGAGACAGATAAAATTAGGGGTGAGAGTCATACACGTCTAAGTAGACAATTAAAGACTTAGAAAACAGATGTTGTGAACAGCTGAAGGCTCAATGCTACTGGCTTATGTGGTTTCCAAGAGAGCAGGTTAGGGCAGGTAACCCCCAGACAACTTTTATGAATGATTAAAAATTGCTGAATTTCTGTCTGCTGAACAGGAGTGTGATGCTGGTTATTAGGCAGAGAGGGAGAGAAAATTACAGAGTAGCACAGGGAAAGAGATACAAGAAGAAGAAAAGAGGAATAGAGAGAAAGAAAGATAAAGGAGGAAAGGTGGAGAGCTCAAACCATGCCAGCACAATAACGGGTTATATCACTTGCACATCCTAATCTTGGACAAAGAGGACCAGCCCACAGAAACCACTGGGGCCACGTGCCAGCAGAAGAGGAGCAGACCCTCACCCTGACCATTAATAGCCAGAAAGAAGTACCCATGCAATTTGGGGTCAATAAAGTTGACATGAGCACTGAGTAGTTGTAAAAAGTTTGTGGGTATAACGGGTTTCCACTACAAATAGGTGATGTACACAGAAACAACCAGAGCCTTCAGCTGGACAGAGCACAGAAAAACACATGTAAATTCTTTCTAATGAAATAAAATTAGGGATGGTCAGGAGATTGTGGTGGGACCGAGGTAGTACCTGTCCCAGGAGAAAAACAGCTGCAAATACTCCACAGAATAGAAATCTCCAACTGCCTAAATATTAATCCATATTTCTGGAGTTCAAGATTTTTTTAGGTGTGAATACAATCTCCATAAGCAGCTTGTGATATCTGATGGTCAAGGACAATGAGAGTAGTTTCCAATGAGCTGGACACCACCAATAGTCTTGGCTGTAACAGCCCAGGGCTCAATGGAATCAACCAACCTACTGGAAACCTTTGATTTAGCGTTTACTCTGTTATAACACTGCATCCAGTGCTGGATTCTGTTATTATCCACCCTTAGTTGCTGGTGTTGTGAGGAAGGGAGGACTTTATACCTTTAAGACCATGGAAGAGCCAGGTGAAAGCAGTGGTTGTTAAGTGCCAAGGCTTGGGTAGCACAATGCTCATTGGGGCTCAGATATGGAAAGCAGACATTTGTCAGGGCTCTTGGCTTTGAGAATTTAGTGATCTTGTCTAACACAAATTATCAAGGATTAACAATGAAAAGTGAGGTGGTTATTTAACTTCAGGCATCTAACCAAGGTGTCTAAATCAGAGGCATAAGCTTCCTATCACCTGATATTCCTGCAAAGGGAGTCTCTTCTCTCTTCCATTTTCCTATCCCATTGATGCTTCTTCAGACTACAAGAGGATTTAACCCTAAAGCATTCTGGTTTCTATCAATTTTAGCAACTTCTATCTATGGCTGAGTACAAAAGTTCCTCTCCTTGAGTTCTGCTTTAGATTCAAGGTTTCAGACTGAAGCTCCAGGCAGATACCTCCCAGCTAAGATCAGGGCTCTAGGTCTAACTTTAAAATTGCTGGTCTGAGCTTTATTAACAAGAACATGCCGGAAACTGCTTTCAGTGGATTTTGGCTGAGGTCAGAGAGCTAGTAAAAACTAAACTGTTTAGCAAAAAAGCACAACAGAAGTCATCAAAAGACTCTGAAGAGCAATGGAAGCAATCTAGCCATCAAAATACTGAAATGTAGTTTACTGTAACACCTCATTGCAGGAGGTACCATGCACAGCTGGGAAGAGGACAACAACCCAGGTCCTTCCCTGCTCATTTCTAGGCTTGGCTGACAAACCTGTGGCTCGTTAAGAGATGAGAGCTAATTGAAAAGGAGCTTAGAGAGGAGGCTGGGCCTCTGTTGGGCAAGCTACTAGGAGTTGTGGTGTGATGGTGCTTTGTTCCTGTTTAAAAGGAGGGTGACTGGAAGTTGATGTTGGTGGTCAGGGAAGAGTTTGTGCCCCAGGAGAGGCAAATACAGGTGGGAATAAACCATGTTGCAGCTGGAGGATGGGAGCCCTAAGTGTTCTGCAACTTAGAAGAAAATCTGCTTTTCCTATGTGGGATTTTTGCTTTCTACTTGACATCTTCCTTTCAGGTGAGTGCCAGTGACCTTTTCACACATCCTCTATGAATTGCATGTCCTGTTTGCTAGACCTGCTTTGAAAAGCACTGAAGGCTGCTGGTGGTCCACTGAGTCATGAGCAGATTGGTCATGTTAGAGGCCATATTATTTTCTTTAATTACATCATTGTTTGGGCAAAGATGTGCTTTCAGAGGGGTAATAACAATTTTTTTTAATGGTCTCGAGGCTCTGGTGTGATTATCAGTTTTTAGAAAATCTTACTGCTCCTATGTTAATGAAAATCAGCCATTGTTGCATTTTCTCCATGTTGCTTATTAAAACAAGCAGCAGTCAGGTGCAGGCTAACGAAGCTAAATACATGTCACCTGAAGCTATAAGAAAAATGTTCAACCTGTTAGAAGATATTCTATATTGGGTAGCAGTGCACAAACCTTGATGGTAGAACTCCTGAGTAGTGTTATGGACTGTGTTTCTGATTTGGGATAAAAAATGTGTTTGCTTCAAGAAAAGATATTAGGTTGTGTGTTTTGGTTTTGTTGTTTGTTTTAATAGATTCCTCACTATACCTTAATAGTGCGTCATGATTTATACATAAGTATAATTCTCACTTTTCTCTGTGGCCTTATAAAAAGTACGCTCTGGTTCTCACAAAAGGTCTGAATACACAACAGTGTTAAAGACAAGTTAAGAAAACTTCTGCATTTCATGCTCTCCACTCTTGTGGTTATTTTATGCTTTTTCTGCAGTTTTATGAGCTCTTATGAACTACCAGAGGAAACCCATAAGGGAAAGATACTCTTATTTCACGGGGTGTGTGTTGAGATGCGGAGCTAGTCTGATCCCTTCCAGAAGCAGGAATTATAATTAAGAGACTTTGTAAATTTTCTGGCCGCTTCACTCTGAAATGAGACAACTGCGAGTAGCTTGTGTCAGTGCATGAAGTGTGCAGCGTATATTGACTGGAATGTGGTATCTGCTGTTTGGCCAGGGAAGGATGTTCATGTTTTCTACATTGCTGAGTGTGTGGATTTTTATGTTGTGGAGCATTACGAAGATGAATTTAATACTCATCACCAAAGCCACTTTGGAAGGGTGACTAATACAGCAGTGCTCACTGGCAGTGGGAGTACTGGGTGATTATTGACATATTGGATGATATTGATGATAGTAAGTGGAGGCCTTGGGCAGAAAGTACAGGTACAATTCTCTTAGCTATGAGATTTTCTGTGTCTTCTCCCTTCTGAGAAACATTCCAGGCACTCAGGGTTTGTCACTGCTCCATAACTTTTATCAGTTCTTGTTGCATCAGCAGAGAGAAAAAAAAAACACTGGAGCTTCTGACTGGAATAATACTCAGAATAAAATGCTTCACAGTGAAACAAGTACATTCAAATATGACTTAATATCTGGTTTTCTTTCTCTGCTCCACCTTGTATTTAAAGGAGGTTTAGACTGTAGTGCAGGAACAAGCAAACTACTGCTGCTGTAGCTGGTATGAACAGTTCATCAACAGGCTCAGACTGTACTCAAAAGTAGAATTAAAAGCATCAGAGTTTAATATCAGAAGTAATGCCACATGGAAGAAGTTATGCATAAAATAGCAGTTTCCTAGTCCACTGGCCTTTCGGTGTGCATTACAGCATGGAAGTCTAGCAAGAATCTCCAGTTTACTGAGCAACCTAAAATATTCTGCTGAAGTTCGGCATCTAAATAAAGGGTAACCGTGACGATTTTTTCATTCGTTTTGTTGGTTGTTTTTGTTTTGAAATCACAATGATGACACATTTTCCACACTGTGTTCCCACACACCTATGCAAGTATCGTTCACCTCTGCAGACTCAAACTGGGTGCACATGGGTGAGATCAAAGGAGATCCTGCACCACTCTTATCGCCGAAATCTATGGGAGGAAGAAAACATCTTCTTACCTACATGAGTATGACCTTACATAGCAAGTTGCCTCTTAGAATATAAAATATCTGACTAAAACCTTAATATCTTGTTCCACCAAGCATTGCTCTTTTTTAATATTTTATTTTTATTTTCTTCCTGACAATCTTGCTTAGGAAAAGGCAAGGGGAAAAAAAAAAGGCATTTATTTAAGCTTGAAATGCTGTCTTGGTCTGGAAAAACAAGCCTTTCCTGATTTTCTAGCTTTGTGCATAAGACTTTAACGAGTCACATCTGGTGGTTCTTCATGTCATGTTACATTATGAATCTTTATGGGTAATTAACTGTTTAGGTATGAAAACACCCACGCTAGTAATGGGTCAATGGGCACATCCAGTTTTGGAATTCAACTCAAATTGTTGAGTCTGTCTCCAAAGAAAAAACACACTATTTTCTTTCTGATGAATTTGATGAGACAGTGGTAGGACGCAGAGTAAACAGAAAACTTTCTCTGCATAAATATTGGCTGCTGGAAACAGCCAGTGTTCTTCCCTCCTCATCTAGTACTTTAACCAAATGGCAATACCCAAATAAAGTCTATGTAATTACACATATTATGGCCATGAAAATAGTTATTTGAGGTGATACTGGAAGTTCCTTGAACTGTTCTTGGTTTAAAAGTATCATTGAGTGGAGTTTTAAAAAAAAAAGGCATATTTCCAGCTTCAGCAGGAGGTTGTAGAGCCAGAAAATTTCCTCTGACCTTAGAAGTACGGATGGCTGAGTCATTGCTCAAGCTTGTTTTGCTTCTTACTTTTTTCTTTTCTTCCCTATTCTCTTCCCCCGCCCCCCATCATGAGACTTTACAAGCAATTGTGTGTTCCTGAATATTTCTGCACTGATTTCTGAACCAGACCACAGTCTGTGCTGATGCTGAGTCGTGCTGGTACCTTCAGCAGTTCTGGAAGGGGCAAAGGAAACCAAGTGAGGTGCTTTCCACCTTAGGCTTAATTCATAGTGTCCTGGTGCTTCAGCCCCAGCCTCGAGCAGCACAAATCATGACAAGGAGCAGATTCCTTGCCTGCACCCATGAGGCGCAGCAGCTCCTTCTCCAAAGTCCTCGGTGGTGGGGGTGGAGGAGAGCACAGGGGTTTACCATGGACATTGGTGGTGCAGAGCAGGACTTGGTAAGGTTCCAGCTCACGGCAATATGTAGGTAAAATGTACTTCGTTCCAATTCAAATTAATTTGAGGCCTTAATTTAAACAATGAAATTATTTTCTTACTGGTAATGTACTGTGGGTCCAAGGGATGGACAATCCTGAGCACCCATGGCTCAGGTCCTTGCTGGGTGCAAGAACCAGGCACATGAGAAGTTAAACCAAATATCATGAAACCCGATCAGGTCCGACCTGTCTGCTTAAAAAGTTACATCTCTAGTTTCCACATGAATTTTTAATTTGAGATTACAGCTTTGACTGGAAGTGACAGTGGAGCAGATCATTTGTGTAATTACAGCAAGAGTCGTTGAGGAAGGGAAGAATATCTCCAAAGCATACAAAACATGAAATGGATTTGATAGCGTATGAACTCCGTAACCAGAGCTGCAGGAACCTTCTGGCTTAGTGAGGCTATAAACCTGGTAATGTCTTGGCTGAGGCACTAAAAAGTCATGAGATCAGTCTTTCTCTGCACCTCAGGTGGAGTTTAGTAATTAATAAAGTGGAAAAAGTGAACTTTTAATGAGTCTGAGAAGGTTTAGCCACCCCGCTAACAGCAGAAATGCTAATGTGGTGCTGGGCAGAAGCAGATGGGACTCGCTGCAGATGGGGTGTTTAGCATGTGAAAAAAATTCTGTGCGATGGATTTGAAGTTTGTCCTGCATATGCTAAATTCTGTGTGGGAAGACTGCATGCATTATGCACTGAACATTAGCTTAGTCTTCCTCGCTGTCTTGCTTTCAAGTGGCACCTCTTCCAGAAATGTATTTTCCATGTGTCACCAATCTTTTTCTTTTTAATGGAGCAAGCTGCCCTTAAGCTGATAAACACTCACACTCGTTGTAGGGAGACGCTTTACACTTTGTCCTAGAAAACATTGTGTATGATATGTATAAATCAGGGTTTCTTAAAGCAATACACAAAGAATCTGTAGAAAAACAAGAAAGCAGAAAGTATCTGCAGACCAGGATTGAAGAGATGTTGCTGAGAAGAGAATTTCCTATAGTGGTTTAGGGAAGTGCTTGGGATGTGCTGCAAGCAACAAACTCTCTCTAAATACAGTGTCTGAGGAAAATAATCTTAGGCACAGTAATTTGTACACATTTGAGAACTTGGTAATGATCCTAAAAATCTGTTTTGGATAAGTGGGAAATTCTTTTCTAATATTTAAAAATGTAAAATCAAATGCAATTTTTTGTTGCTTATATGAAGATCAGAGCTAATTAGCCTTAGTTAAGCAAAACATATCCTTTGAAAATTGGAGACAAGTTCCTTTGCCCTCTGAAGAATTGCCTGTTATTTACTTTGTTAATATTAATATCCTGCAGCCTCTAAACTGTGAGTCAGTGTCATTGGAGACAGCCTTGTAACAAACAACTCAGACCTCCAGTAAAATAATGACTTCTAGATAACTTTTTTATTTTGTTTTTCAACAAGTTGAAATAACTGGTGAGAAGTTGAAACTAATATTATTAAAGTAAAATCTAGATTCAAGCCACAAGCCTTTGGCAATCTAATTTGTACCTTCCCTGCTATATCTTGTATGCAGTTTGAGTATAAACCACCAGAGTAAGTGAAGCTGTTTCTGTTGGGAGCTGTAGAAACTGTAAAGTCATAGGAGATCAACTGGAAAACTATGGAAAATATCATTGAGGGTGATGTCGAAATGAGTGGAATTCATTAACATAGGGATGAATACTGAAGGAAGGGGGTTAGGATGACAAGTCAGCCAACAGCCCTTTGAAAAGGCTGCAAAAATGCATGACTTGGCATTAAAAGCTCTTTGCCGTTTGTGTTCTGCTTGCACTTGGAGATCCCAGCAAAAACCTGGTCTTTTCTGAAATTGGCACTATTTGTGTGTGCAGGAGGATGTGAAAATTGCCCTGAAGAGCTGAGAGTTTGGTGCTGGAGTCAACACCAGGGAGAGGAGATGGGCTTCTGCCTGCACTTAACGTGCCCTCCAAAATCAGCGGATGTTCAATGAAGCCAAGGCCTTCCAGGTGTGTCCTGATGTTCTCAGGGCTACAAGCAGCCTAAAATTAAAAATAAATAAATAAATAAATTTTAAAAATCCCTCTTTGGTAGCTCAATTGAATTACCTGATCTGAAAATAGATATTACTAATAAAGAATGAAATGCTTAACCAGAACTCATGATTGTGAGGCTATATACTTCTTATCATTTATATATGGTTTTAATAGCTGACATCTAGGTTACAATTTCTGAAGTGTTTAGGAGTTTTGGAAACCCCTTCCCACTAATTGCAATGGGAGCTGAGCACCCACATCCCCAAGGTGACACTGAAAATCCTTGCTTAAACATACCCTTCTACTCAGTGTTCAGAAGGCTGAATGGAAGCGAAGTTTCTGGGCTATGATAATTTCATACCAGAATAAATCTTGTATAAGTTAAAATCCCTGGAAGCTCCAAGGTAGTAGGAGTTATGTACTGGGGAATCTTTAGCAAGATCATTGAAGAGATTACTGGTTCAATGAATGAAGACTTTTATCTGGGCTCCTTTGAGACAAGGAAGACACCAAGGGACTAGAGAGAAGCAAATACAGCCCCAGTTTGGAGGAGTGGGGGGAAAGGACTAAGAGAAACAACGGGGATATAATAGAGCAGTACATCTGACCTTTGTGCTAGGGAAAAGTCTAGAAATGTTAATAAAGGATGAGATCACAAAACATCTGGAGAAATAAACTAGTCGGTGTGGTTTTATAAAGGGTAAATCCTGTCTGACAAATCGTTGGAATTTTTTGTGGGAGGTGATGTCTAAAGCAGCCATGGGTGACAGGGTTGGGCTTAATTCTGTCCTTTGTGGGCTCAAGGTGCTGATCTGAAAGGATTATTTGGGTAGCCGGGGTGTTGGGTGGAGTAATGCTGGTGTAAGGGGGAGGAATGGGATGGGTGATGGGAGGCAGGACTAATTTACAACAAATACTGAGGGCTAGAATATAGCTTTGTGCATATGTTCTGGAAAAACTTAAGCAAAGGTGGTACCCAGTTAGAAGAATAAAGTGGAGGTGATGGATTAAATCTATATGAGATTAGGAATGTGTGAAACAGAATGGTCCATCACCTCCTCTTGGTACGAGCAGCAGATTTTTGAATTTGTAGCTCTGAATGGTGAGGATTTATCTCTAACAGATACGTTTTGCAGAACTCTGAGCAACGAAGAGTTGTAGCATCATACTAACACAAAGCAGAAGCTAAACCCCACGTAGAAGTATGAACTGTGAAAATATGAGAGTTCAATCTGGCACATTGTAAAGTCCTTACCTGGAGCTGTGTTACTGCCCTGCCTGAGGTGGGACACCACACATCACACGGACATCCCTGGGATTGGAAAGGGCAGGGGACAGCAGGAATGACAGAAAGACTCACAAAGCTGCTGTGTGCAGAGAGCCTGAGAAACCTGGAAATGTACTCACTGGGGAGGGAAAAACAAGCTGTTTAATAGATATGTTTTTGAAGACTTCAAGATGCTGAGAAGGAATCGGAGAGTAGATGAACTACAGATAAACTCTTTAAATTTACTCAGAATCCCAGAATGTGTCTTCATAAACTACGTATAAAGAAAAAGTATCTGAAATAAGAGTATAGATATTTGTGATTCAAGCAGGGTTAAGAAGCTGTTAAATTGCTTGCCCAGGATGAAAAAGGAGGCAGCTTGCATTCCCATCTAACTGTGCTAAAAAAACAGGGAGACATTAATGGAGCTGGTATGGGGGTAGAAATCAGTTCCATCCCTTTCTGTTGTAATCCGTATCTTGACTGGTTATGTATTTAAAAGCCAAGTAATTCACCTTAAGTACTAAGACATGCAAGGAAGGGATGATTGTGCAGGCAGAGCTGGTGGGTCAGCTGGTACGTGGTACTTTGCTTGTCTGGATGAGCTGCCCAAGTGACGTGAGGAAGGGCCAGAGTTGTACCCAAAGGGGATATATATTGGTTTTTAAGCTGCATCCTCTGTTGATTGGCACGGCTGCATCATTCCCAGAGGCTGGTCTTTATTTTGTTTCCTAATTAGGGGGGAAAAAAAGAAATCCCACAAGTTAATGGGGTCAAATGGAAAGCAAAATAAAATTGGGAAAATAAATAAATAAAAATAAATAAACCCACTAATATTTACAAAGGTGGTTTTATATATATATACCGTAAAGATTCCTGATACAGAAGAATTCTGCAGGAGAGAACAGTAGTATGAAGTGAAAGTGCTGCAAGCTAAACACGTGCAAGAGTCTGAGCTTACCAGGCTCATGTACACAGATAAAAACGAAAAGTGCATCAGTCCTGAAATGCCATTGAGCAAAGGGAATGTGTGCCATGACCTACAAGGAATTATCTAGCAGAGATCTTAGTAATTTCATTGCTTATTGATAAATGCTCTTGGTGTGTGTATGACCTGCAAATTAGTCCACTTAGACTGTACTAGTATATGAATTTATGGAGAAGCAGTGTGAGAAAAATGGTGGCAGTACACAATTTTTTCTAGTAATGAGAGCTGCATGTGTGTTCTCTTATCCAATGTGTACTGAACTTTATGCACAAAAATAGAAATACCACTGTTGCATCATGCTCAGTGACACTGTTGATGTGATGTGAGCCAGAACAGGCGAGCACAACAGTCTCATCTCCGCTCTAAAAAATCACTTCTCCATCAGATCATATGAGCACAGCATAAAGCTACTCACATTTTTCTTAGCATTATTCAATCCCCGTTACTAAACTGTGTTTGTTCAGAGTGGGTTTTTTTCCTCATTGCAAACAGCTGGCAAATTAATGTGGATAAAATAAGACTCCATGGGAACTTTTAAATAAAACTCATGCTTGATGAAAATGAAGCAAATGCTTCTCAGGGCTAGAAGTTGTTCATGTCAGTTTGTTGGTTTGCTCAGTTTGTGCATACTTCTGCACTTCTTCAGGAATGGTGACCCTAAAATACTATAGGCAAGCTATTTTGGGATTTGATATCTGATGAAAACAGGAAATACTAAAATCTCATGCAAAACAGCACTCTAACACACTGTTCTAACCCTCTTTGTAGGGCCAAGATCAAGGGGTGGTACAAGTTGCAAGTGTTCCATCTAATTGCTCAAGTGCATTTCTTTTCGAAACTGCCTGCTTTGATAGTTCCCTGCCTATTTTTTTCTTTTTGTTAATTTTGACAATATAACGTAATAGAACTAACTGGAAACTATTACTTCAGCTACTTCAAGTTACTTACGGTAACAAAAAATGAAGCAGATGTAAGCTGGAATAACTCCAGTATCTTCCCAGAGCATGAAGCTGTTGTGTCAATGAAATAATATTTCTTCTTCAACCTGCTTCTCACTTTCCTGCATCTCCCCCCACTGCTTTCAGGAATGAATCATTAATAGCTGCTATTCAGAAAAAAAGTGAGAACTCTTTCAGTCCGTAATTCAGTCGCAATTCAAGTACTGAGTCAGTTTTGAACCTTTTCTGTACTGCATCGTTACATAACCACCAAAACACATGGAGTACACAGTTTATAAAGGTAACACCAAATTAAGGGTGAGACTACTCACATCTCCCTTTAAAGTCCTGCTCAGGTCAACAGGATTTCATCCTAGGCTTCTAAACTGGTGTCAGGTGCTTGGAGTTGCTGTACCTGCTTCCTATACATGTATTTTTTTCCCGGTTATGAGCTGTGCGTGTGACTGATTCTGTGTGCCCGTGACTCATCCTGCTGCATGGAGTGATGTGACCTGCCTAATCAAGTGCCATGCGACTCTAACCTGCTGAAAGTGATGGAAATTGGTACGCAATTTAAATCTGCCCTGTCTTTTTTTTTGCTACAGATAAAAGTATGTTGATTTGCCAACCCCAACTGTGAGCTGTTCCCGCTGCCTGAACTATTTTCTCCACAACACTTGTTTTCTTTGTGAAAGCCTTTTTCTATTGATCTGAATTGACTTGTGCAGAAAAGCCTTGTGAGTTCAATGCAAATTGTTACTGTGCACTTACTGTGAGCAGCAAAGCAACACCAAAGGATGCTTTTGTGTAGATGTGCACTGTGCGTATTTCAAGACATGTCTCCCCGTATTGATATTCGGTCTGATCTTGCGTTCAGAGTATAAGCAAGCAGTCAATTAATGCATTTTTAAATGTTTTGAGGAGAAGGTAAATCTAAAATCCGAGGAGGGTGCATGTTTGGGTAGAGGAATGCTGAATCTGCATGTTTTCCTGGATTGAACCGAAATTGATCTTAGTCTTTCAGTGGAGACAACATTAACTTCTAGATTTTTTTTTTAGCCTGGCTGTATGGTGAGGATGGTGAGAAGCACCAAAATGAAGCCAGAAGGAACATCTGAAATAACTGGTTTTATGACGTTTGTGTGCCTGTTGTGCAGCTCAGTTACTCTACCAAAGATTCATGGGTAGATTTAGGATAGGAAGAGATCTCAGTTCTTTGGTGATTTAACCATGAATACTCTTCAGCTGTAGGTCCTTGCTGCACGTGTGGGGCTCAGCTGTTGAGTTGCTGATCTGCTGTTGTGAGTGGGGCAGAGTCTTGTTGCTTGAGGAACATCAATGTGACAAGGATTTGGCACTTTATCTGTCTGTTTGTTGGGTGCAGCCTCAAAGTGAGACTGGAAAACACAAGGGCAAGGCCTATTGTAGGTAAACATTTGCCCTCTGGATAGGTTAGAGCACTCATAGAAGGTACTCAAAGTATTCATGATGAACCTGCTCCAGAATAAGAAAGGTTTGGTGGCAAAAAGGCAGCCCACCGCCTTTGTGCATCTCCTGAGCACGAGCTGCAAAGTGTGGTTCCAAACTGTCAGCTAAACCATAAATTATCAGATTTATATTTGTGTTAAAATATCTCTGAGCCTGGCCTGCATATTTTCTTGATAGGTTAATAAACTTCTGCCCATGGAGCCCAACTTTCAGTTGCATTTGTGGAGAGGCCAAAAGCAGGAATAATTCCCAAGTGCTGCATCAGGCTTCTTCAATCGAACAACCTGAGTTACGTTTACATCTTTGGTGTGGAGCAGGGACATGCCTCCCTGTCCCTCGTGCTCTGGAGTGGACATACTTGCACCATATATGACCAGAAGACAAATGTGAACAACAGCCATAGTCCAGCACATATCTTCTATGATGCCTTTGTACATGACTTGAAGAGGAGCAATGGCTAGAATGGCCATCATTCATGTGGAGCATGCTTCCCATGCTATGACTTACTTCCGTTGGAGGAAACAAGCACAAAACAGCTTTTAGTGCCTGCATGCAGAAATAATGTCATTGCTGGTGGTGCCTGGTTTGGTGACAGATGAGTAGCTGCCCACCTCTGCACCAGAAACAGGAGCTTCTCAATAGGAAGATGAGAAATAGGGCTTTCTCATCTTTTGATGGAAAAAGTGAGGAGTTGGGCAAATGGTGTAAGACCTGTTGCTTAGTTTGAGGTCAGACCTTCTCTGTTTATCTGTCCAAGGAAAATTTAACACCAATGTTTTGTTTGTTTGTTTTTTTGTGGTGGTGTTGGTTTTCATTTGTTTGTTGGTTGTTTTGGG
Source organism: Nesoenas mayeri (assembly GCF_963082525.1). NCBI lineage: Eukaryota > Metazoa > Chordata > Aves > Columbiformes > Columbidae > Nesoenas > Nesoenas mayeri. The sequence goes on from NC_137551.1 coordinate 38,235,233, forward strand.
TTTTGTTGCTGTTGGTTGGGCTTTTTTTTTTCCTGGTTTGGTGTGCACATCGGTTGCTTATTTAGAACAATTGGTTTGCATAGAGAGACATGAATCCTTCTCCACTTGTATCTCCTTTTGATTGCTCCCACATGCCAGGGTTGAGGCAACATATAGCTTTGGAGGAGGAACCCTTCTCAGATGCCTGGCAGGGGCTCTCAGCTCGGGAGCTGGAGTGGCCGATGCCTGCGGGAGGTTAGAGGCCAGTAGGAAGTAAAGCCTTAACGACATTTAGCAATGACTCGAAAAGCAGAGCCAGGCTTCTTTCCCCAGCGATATGCATTGCAGCCCAAATCCATCAAGGCTCCTGCATCCGACTTCAAGCTCAGGAGCGGGTCCCCGAAGAGCGACGTGCGGGCTGCAGCAAGTCTGTACTTACACAGGCCATGTTGATTCAGGATTAAGGTGAATAGAGCTGGCTCCTCTGGGGATGGATATATTAGACTTTCAGAAAAACTTCTGACCTTAACCATGCTCGTTTTGGGTTTTAAGTAATCGTGATGGCTCCCATGGCATCACACCTCCTGAAACTTGTGGTTGGTCGCTGGTGTCGTTAAATAGTAAAGGCTTTGAGAGGGGCCAAAATGGTTCAAGGGAATAAAAACCATTGAATTGAGTGTGAGTTGAGCACCTCGCTCCCCCAGGGCCTTTGGATGCATCTTATTTATAAGTCTCGTGCAAAATTTATGAAACATTCTGGTGCCTTTGGGTGCACCCATTCAAAGTTAAATGGGGAATTTGGGGTCTACTCAAAGCCCTGAGCTCTTCTCAGCAGCAATGTCACAGGACAGACACACAGAAAATGGCCCATCAGATGAAGTTATTCCTAAAAAACTGCCCCACTGAAGTATTGCAGCTAAAAAATGAGATCAGAGAAACAGAAAGCTCATATGTGAAGTTATAAATTCTTCTTCTGTAGTAATGCTTGCACGTCTTCAGAATTGCACAGATCTGAGGAGCAGAAAGCAAATGAAACCATTTAGACACAAACTACAAAACCCTTCTGAAAGAAGCCTTTTCTTTTTTTTTTTTTTTTTTTTTTTTTAATTGTATAGTGCTGAACCTGCTTTTTCTTAAGAACCAGTGAGCAGGAGCATGATGTGGCTGTGCTGTTCCTGGTCCCAGCACCTTGTCCATGTGAAGGACTTGAGCTGGGACACTGGAGCAGAGTGGAGCCTAATGGGTGAGTGACAATGGCACTGCCACTGAACCACACGTGCCATTTGCACGAATAGCAAATTAATTCATTATAATCACTGCTATTTCCATGAATACCAAATGAACTTATAATAACTGAACTCCTAAAGAGTTGCCATTTTGTGTTTGTTTGGGTTTTTTTTACAAAACCAAACAAACAACAAGAATAAACAACAGAAAAATTAACCTTGTTATAGTTTGGAGAGGTGATATTTCAACAGTGTTTGGAAAAGATTCGAGTAGTTGACGATGGTTTCTGCCCATTGTGTTTTGCTTTGTTTTCATAGAAATCTCTCATTTTGAATGCTAAATACCAGATAATGAGGGTGTAGAATTATTTAATTGCTTTACTGATAATCTTGATTAAGTGTAGGGTATTTTGAAAATAAGCATTTGTCCTGTAGAAGGACGACATGGAACACTCTAGGAGTACACAAGCTAATGAAGGGTTTGTAGGTAGCACCTTTTAGATTGCTCTTAACTTCCTGAAACAGAAAAAATCTCACTTCAAGTCAAAGATCTGCTCCTACAAAAACTGAAATTGTGAGGTGCATTTACTTTGTTAGATTGATACACCACGTACTGCAAATGTAATAAAATCTGTAAGCAATACTTTGCTGCAGCCAGATTTCTCCTTCACTGCCCAAGCCCCGAAACTTGAGGTTGCCCTGTGCTCCCCCGTTCCTGCTCTTTGCTTTCCCCAGCATGGTCTGCACTGATATTGCAACGTGTGAGGATGGTTCTGACTTTAGGGGTGTTGAGACACAACAGTTTACCTGTAAGAATGTGTGTGATGTGGAATCAGGCAGAGCAAACGGACTTTGACTCAGAGACCTGCAGCATGAAAGAGAAAAGCAAATTGCAGTTGAACTTTTCCTGCATTGCAGGAGCAGCTACTGAAATACCAATTAAAAGCTATAATGGGAGCTTGGGGTGGATCTGTACAACAAGAAACTTCTAGGTCAGGCAGGAGAGTTGCAATAATAATAATAATACCACTTACATTTCCCTATTTAACTTTGTTTTTTATTGTGTTCAGCCTGGAGATGATTTTTTTTTTTTACCTTGTAGCATAGTCCCTAATTGAGACACATGAAGCTCATAAGAGGCTTTAGCCAAGATTCAGCTAGCCACAAAAGTCATTATCTCATTTTCATTTATTAACATGATATTTCCAATGGATTAACAAGGGTTTCCCTTTTGTTACCTCTGCTATGGCACTCGCCCTAAAGGGGCTGTTGCATCTCTCCATCTCAAGTGACTTCTTACTCACATTAGATTACAGTAATATACGTGTTACAAGAATGACATTTATTATACTTCTTGAATGAAAATTCCCTATTTGAAGTAGCTATAATTGCTGGAAATAGGATAAAGTGGACTCGAGTGTTGATTTTAGCAATGAGCTAATATCAAAATAACTGTTCCTAGAACTGGGCATGCAAAAATTATCTCCCCTAATTTCAAATATCTAATCCTGTAGCATTTCTGGAATCTGCATTATGACGCAGAACCAGTAATTTCAGTTTTCTGAAGAAGCCAGAGATCACCTTAAGGAACTACTTTGTGTATTTTCCACAACACTTATAGTTATTTTTCAAGTGATAGTGGTCCTACCATTCCACCGGGCTGCAAAGCATGGACTGATAATACAAATTTTGGTTAATCGGGACAATTAAAAATTAATTTAAAAAGTAAAACTGGGCTGATCCCCTGGGCGCGTTGCAGCGGGGGCGAACCCCGGCCTGGGGAACCGTGTGCTGCTCTAAACGTGATTTCCAGCTCCGCTGGCTGCTCTCCCTCCTCTCCCAGAAGGCTCCTCCAGCAGCGCTGCGGCGAGGACCTGCAGAGAGCCTGTCTGCTCCAGGTGCTGTCTGATCTTGTCTGACATAATTTAAACCCATGCTTCCTGCTTTAGTTTTACTTTTTTTTTCCTTCCCAGGGCCTTGAAAGGTTCAGTGAGAAACAAAAATTCACCGAAGCAAAATACAGAATAGGTGATTTAACTCGGTGTGGTGTGTTTCTGCTTCATCTTGCCCGATATAAAGATGCTGCAGGATGCATGCCGTTGGGAGTGATTTTAAATCCAGCTCCTAATTCTTTGTGCGTGCTAGATTTCTTCTGACTGGTCCCTTGAGAGGTCTCAGCCCTAAAGAGAGTGAGTTTAATGGTGGCATTTAGGAGGAAAAAAGTATCTCCCTGCTCCAGCCAAGCCTCCGTGGTGTAGCTGGATTTAGTGCTGTTCCTCACCTGTATTTTGTCCAAAATTGTTGCCTGCCTGGAGGTGCACGAAGAGTGAGCGTGGAGGTAGCACACAGAGCAATGGCTTGCTCTTTCTGGATCAGCATTTGATGAAGCCAAGGATATGAAAATCTGGAAAATAGGCTGAGGAGGTTGGAAGAATTCCTCTTGCCTTGTCTTCTGTGGGGGGGGAAAAATGTGGTAGTGATATTCAATCCAGGAAGCTCCATCACACGTCAAGTTTAAAATTGTAACCTACGGTGCTTTATAAAAATGACTATGAACACAATCACTAACAGGTTTCAGCATAAATTTGTAAACCAAAGCAGCCCTTGCTGATGCATTTTGAAATTTCTTCTGCACTCTATTCTGCTTTATTTATTAAACAGCATATCAAGGCTGAAGTCTTGGGAAACGGGCTGTTCAAACCTGGATAGGGAGGTTGGCAGCAACGATCTCTGTGTTAGCCTCCTGTGTAGGATCTGCTCCCTAATTTGGTGTTGTAATTAGTCATTTGAAGGAAAACTTAGGAGGGACCTTTACAGAATGGGTTTAACCTTTTGGAAGGTGAGGGCAGGGAAGATGCTTTAAAGAAAAAAGTGGCACATATATAAAATATATATTTTTATATTATCCATTTTTTCTAACAAACTTTCTTCTTAATATTATATATAATAATAGAACTAATGTAGGGCAAATAGATGTGAATTGATTGCGGGTAGTTGTTTGGAGGGACTTATTAAGAAACAAAAAACCACTTGAATGACATGAACCCCTCTGCCTGGGGTTCAGATGTTGTCGCTGAGCGCTCAGCTTTGCCTCACTCAGCCCCTTCCTGTAGTTTGTATTTCACATCAGGGTTCAGAGAGGTGATTTGGGTTTGCTAGAGCCTGACCAGAAACGGTGTTCAGAGTGTGTTCTTCCTTAATTTAAAAAAAAATAAATAAAAATAGTATGAACAGTTGGAATAAAACCTGAGTTTTGGGTAAGTTCCAACAATGTGTTTTTCATTGCATGAGATGTGATGCCTGTCAACACTTACTAGTCAGATTTGCCTCCTTTTTATGTATCTTAAACAGGCCCCCCCCTTTTTTTTTTTTTGTAGCAAAGAGGAGTGTCCTGCATATCATGCTTCCATCTCCATACTGTAATTATTAATATAGGGTAGAGAGAGGTCACCCATGTTTTTTGGCAACAATTACATTCCCATGTATAAATCATGATAAAGTGCTATTACTCTGTAGGGTACACTGATGTTTTCAATTTACCCTGTGTAGAATATCCTTTCTGTCTTTCTCCCTTAAAAATAATAGAAAAAATGTTTTGTTCCTATAATATAGATAAACTCATAGATTTCACAACCAATAAGAATAATATTAATAAAAATGAGGCATAGTTACAAAGTAGGTCCTAACTATGCAGGCTAATGTTTCAGTAAGTCCGCAGTGCACATCCTTTTATAGCCAATTAAGAGGATGTTTTATTTCCCTCATTAAAAGTGCAGCCCACAGTCACCATGTTGAATCAAATAAGTACGAGTTTGCACATCCTGCACACAACCTTTCCTTGAGGCACAGTAGCATTTGTCATCTTTATAATAAAGCTTTCCAGTTTTTCTGATTAATATTTAAAAGAAATAACATGACCCGAGGAATATATATATATATAACATCCTTGTTCGAAGGCATTCCGTACTACACCGCGCTCTCTGGTTTAAGGCTAAATGTGCCATTAGATTGCTTTGTATTCCGCCTTCTTCGAAGACTTATTTTCCTGTGTTTACATGTGGCAGAAGTCCTTTTTTGTGCTGTTTTCTTTCTCCCAGATGAGCGAGATCTCACCAGCACACATTGCGTTTCAGTGGCCGCTGCCATGCTCCTTGTCTTCCTTCTTGCCCTGTCAGGTGAAGGGTAGGGGATGGTCCTCTAGAGATTGTCCTCTCAGCAATTACTGGGTCATTATGGGTCCATGAACAAGTGGTTTCTGAATCCAACTCCTTGCAGCTTTCTAGCAAAGAAGAATTCTGTGTGTCTGTGTGGGCTGGAGTGTTGTTAAAAGGTGAGGTCTTGTCCCTTCATCCAGGTACCAAAGACTGGGCAGCGCTGGGGACACCCAGCTCATGGGGTGCCTCTCTTCTGGTTCATGTGGCAATTTGCTAATGTGACCATTGTGCATGTCTGTGGTAGAGATGACCTGGAGAAGTTGCTTCATCTTGTAAAGACACATCTTCCACTCCACCTGTGTGTCCTTGGGGGTCTCCATCAGGTAGAGCTTTACTGAACTCAAAGAGCTTTGTGGTTGTGACAGACTCTGGGAAAGCAGATATCTGTGTTAGGACCTAGAGCTTCTTCAAGCTGCATAAAAACTATTCTTTCTTATATTTTTTATTATCATAGTGAAAAGCATATGTCAGATAAGATGGCAGGACCACACCATGGTCAGCTTTGGTTGACAGTATAAAGCAGCAAGGAAGGTATTAAACAAGGGTAAAGAATGAGCAGGCTGAGATTTGGCTGCAGAGGTACTAGAAACTGTTTGTTCTTATGTGGTCTTACCAGTATGTTAATTCCTGGGTCGTCTCTCTTTTTTTCCTACCCCCCTTCCCCTTATCTCTTATCTATTCTCTTTCATTTCTTTTTTTCCCCAACAATAATTGGAGGCAAACAGAGGAAAACAGGGAGGTCTAAGGTCAGTTTTGGTATTTTATATTGGCACCCATCACTAAAGCCCCTTAGGTTCTTCAAACCATTACAAGTAATCACAGCTAGAATAACAAAATATAAGCCTTTAAACTTAAAGGCTCAATTATTCAGGGCTCTCTGTAAATTTCAGACAAAGCTAACAAATTTCATACATTAGTCATGGTAAAAAATATTAAATTCCATGGTTTGTCACAGATTAATAAGAAAAAAAGATTAAAATGGCAAGTTGTGTAAGTAATTTAAACAAATGGTTGTCAGAGATTCTGTGTGTTTGGCAAAGAATTAAATAAGTGGATATCAGCAGCTGAACTTCTTGCAGAGGAGCCAAACCCTTTTGTAAAAGCTGAGGCTCTTTTTGAATATGGAAGCAACATTTTACTCAATCCTATAATGCATTCAAAACAGCTGTTGAACAAAGAAGAAGAATTTACCATGCATTGTCACTTGTATTTGTCTTAATCCATCCCCACCAGTTTGTCACTCACTGTGGAGGGAAAAAGGGAAACTCACGTGGACCAAGACTTGGCAGATGCAGAGAATACCAAGATAATTATTGAAGGCTGGAGTGCTTGTTGGAGGGGGTGATAATGCTGCACACCACCAGGCAATTCTTTCTGTTAAGTATCACCAAGAAATAATTGCAAAATGTTCTTTACAGCGTGTCGGTACTTGGGCAAGTGCTTGCTGGGCAAACTGGCACTGGATGCAAAAGGATCGCAAGCCCTGAGCAGGGATGGGTTGTGGATCTGTACCGCAAGGGACCACAGCATCCCTGTGCAAGGGGACATGGAACCGCTGCCCGCAGCACAGAGCAGTCACCATTGATCCAACTTCTGCTGAAATAGCGTTCTCCAAATTCCCCCCTGTTAAGGAGGATTATAATGATGTGCACAGCATGTGCAGTGATGGATTGTGCATGAGCTGCATGCACATTCAATCTGGGAGAGTTGCTGAAAGTTGTTTGTCTATATAAATATATATATTTATATTTTTATGTATATATTATTTATTTATTTATAATTTATTTCCTGTCTGTTGGGAAGATGAGGTAAATCTTCCTTCCTCCTGATCTCCTGGAGCTAACAGTGTGATATTGAGAAAAGACTCACCCTGCCTCACATTTCAACCTGATTCAGGATGCTTTTCATTTTATTTTATTTTATTTTTTCCACTTTTTACTCCTTTAACTCTTGTTTTGTGAAGGGAAAGCAGAGAGGAAATCAAAGCTGTGGTTGATAGATAGGGAACCAAGTACTTACCTTTTGAATTTTCTGAATCTTAATTTATTTTGCTTTTCTCCTGATTTATTTTTCTTGCAATTTACAGCTCGTGACAGCTCTGAAAACACAGGTGTGGGGTCACAAATAGGCAACTGTTGCACTTTTTGTTGGTGTATTTTTTTTTTTTTTTTGACAAATTCTGCTATTTGGACATTGGCTCTTACTCCAATGCCCATGGCACAGTGTGCTGCTCCAGATGGCTAGAACAGGCTTTTGCACAGAGGTAAAATGTTCATTCACATTGAAATGGGAATTAGAGATGGAGACTTAGGACAGCCCATGCCAACATGTATCCAAATGCTTCCCTGAGCCTTACAGCTCAGCCCAAATGGGATTTGATGCAGAGATGTCCTTACCCATTTTCTTGAGCTGCCATTGAGGAACAGGCTCTGCCCTTTTGTTCAGTTGCCCAGCCCCAGCATCGCAGTGGCTCTGGGAATGGGTGCCTTGAGATCAACTTAGGCAGAGCTATTGCTCAGGGGTAGCTTGTTCCATCAACAAGGGTTTTAGTGTTTTTGGTAAATCTCCATTTCACTCAACACGATTTTCATAAAATTTGTAGTGAGTGAAATGACAGTCGGAGGGTGAGGAAACATCCAGCCTTCATGGTTTACCTCTTTTAATGTAGAGCTTCATAGTTTTTCATCATATATTTCAGGGAACCTTTTGTGTGTATGTTCAGCATAAAATCTGCTGGTGGACAAAGCATCCTCTCCCGTGTCCATGTGTCCATCGGGATGGAGACACTCCAGAGGCCACGTCCACTGGCAAAGTTAATTGAACCAGCTTTGGGGATCTGCTGTTCCCACAGCATTTCCATCCCGGCTGGGGCCAGGAAGCCCCACAGTCATCTCCCATGGGAACTCCTTCCCAGGAAAATTCCCAGCACAGCTTCCCAGTGAAGGAGCTTGAGTGTCTTCTGATATATCTTGGATAAGCATCTGCTTGTGATATTCATCCAAAAACTGGAAATATCAGGCTCGCTCCACATTGATTCATTTCTGCAGCTGACCCAGCAGCAGTTTGTATACCAGTACTGATTATTAACTTTGGTTGACTTGAGAGGTCGTCTTTGACCTAGATTTAGAGTTGGGCTTAGATCTTTAGTGGGAAACCCCAGGGTTCACGCTTGACATTACCAAATTGTCACGCAAACAAATCCACAGAAGAACAGATATTGTTAATTTTGCTGCATGTTTCACAGACGTGCATCATCTGCACAAGCTGCAGGATATTCATCTGTCTGGTTTTCAGCCCAGTTTGAGGGCTGATACAGGGGCAAGCTCTATTGCTCACAATTTGTGTAACTGTAGAGGTGTTGGGTTTAAACTTTTAGTGCAATAGGAAGGTCTGGGACCACCAGGAATGGGGGTTTTTCACTGTATTCACAGGACCTGATGCTGATGCAGTTTTGCATCTTGCTCTCCCCCTCCTTCCTGGTGGCAACCTTATGCCTTCCTTTTCCTATTTCCTGTGCTTTCTGGGTCATTCCTGGGTTCACCCATTTGATAGGTTTCATTTGTATTTAACACACGCATTGGGAAGGGAAGAAAAAACCTGTAGTGAGATGTAAACTGCTGTCCTTCATCTAAACATCCCTGTCTGGCTTCATCACACCCACCTCCTCCAACTCCTCCCTGCCCCCACCCTTCCCAAACCTGCTGGGTGGCTTCAAACAGTCTCCTTGTACCCACCCCATGTTGAAAGGCTTCTGAGAAAATAGGTGAACTCCTCTAGCTAGTAACCTGCTGGAGGAGCCTGTCAAGGGCTGGCTGTACGCACTTCAGTCTTCGCAAGAATCAAAGCAAAATGCGGAGAGTCTCACAGAAAAGGGTTACAGAGAGTTTCACGTATTTTTGCAGCCTTTTCATGGCTTAAATAACACTTCCCCTTGTTCTAGTTTTAAAAGGCAGAACAGAAAACTTAATTTTAACACTGGAAAATGAAGGCTCTTCAATTATTTATAACATTAAAATGTACAAATGTTTGATCAATGAACTTGAAAAAAACATGCAACTACAAAACCCATTTCACAGTGTTCTAAAGTTCATGTGGCAGAGATAGAGAAGTGAAATGATTATTAACAGACAAAGAGCGGCATTTTAATAACATTCGAGCTGTAATAATGAGGCTGACAAAAGCAAGGCAATTCAAAGCCAACACTGATCTGATGCTCCCTCCTTAACATGTAGACCGTGCCTAATTTTGCAGAATGTAAGGTATTGTAATAAAATTGCTCTTGTGCCAGAGACCACCTTGGTGTGGTGCCCAGTGGGGTGGCAGGAGGATGAGGTACCTTTTCTTTCAGGACTTTGTCTTATACTGGAGTGTTTTGAGTAAATACACAGCTGTGTCTTTGCCTTTTTTTTTCCTCAAGCTTTACTATCATGGTTAATAGTAGTGGAAACATCTTTTTCTCTTAAAAACACTGAAATATGACATTTCCATTAAATAGCACCAGGCGAGCCAAGCAAGGATCTATAGATAGTGGCAGCTTTTAGACCTTCCCATCCCCTATGACACTAAAAAATATCAAAATGTAACATATTGGCCACATACTGGGATGATCCTTGTGATAGCCAAAAGGCAGAGAGCACCCAAATTTTTACTGTAATCCCATAAAACTCATTGTAGGAATAAAGAGGGGTTCTAGCAAGTGTGAGGCCTGTCTACAGCTGCCCATGTCCCTCTGCAGCTGGGGAATAAATGGGCTCAAAGCTACTTCAACTTTGTTGGCTCTTGGTACCTTGACCCTCGGGTTTGCTCTCCAAGGGCTTGACAGCTGGGAAGGGCTGGTGGTGTCCTTCCTTTACACTAAAAGAATATTTTTGTTGGATAGGTACACATGTTTTTTTCTTACAAAAAGAAGTTTGTTTTTCCTAATACCAACCCTTTCCAGAAAAACAAACGCGACTTGATCAGCCAGCCACACGCTTGCAATAAATCCTGTTTGTTCAGCGCTTTTCTGAGATATATGGTTATTCTTGTTTGAGAGCTTTGGATGTTAAGATGCCTCTTATGCAACAGCAAATGGAAAACTATCTGGTTTTACTGCACTGTAGCGAAACTGTGAAGTTTATAAGCAAAATGTCTTTCCAGATGGGAAAGGACACATGGAAACTAGAGTGTGCAGTGCAGGGCAAGGGGTTTATTATACACAAACCTGCATTTATATCCTTTTAAAGGTAAGAAAATGATATTTGGGAGAAGATGGCAAGACCTGGCCCTGGTTTGCAGCAGTTAAATGTAAACAAGAGCTCCCCTTGGCTCTGCCACTGCAGCAAGGGGTCTCTGCACCTCGTCCCTTCCCAACCCTATCAGAGATGGGAGAGGTGAGAGGGATCTTCTTTGCTTTTGTGGCTGTTCCCCTTGCCCTAATGAAGGTGATTTGGGAGAGAGCATCCCTTTTTGACCCAAACTCACCCCACTGATGACCAGGCAGCCAAGCCAAGGTGTGAGCATCCCTTTGGGGTGGGCAGTGTTCCGGTCCATGATGCGACTGCTGAGGGGTCAGCTGCCCTTTCCTGAGCTGCTGCCTGAAAAACAAGAGCCCAACCTTCATGTCCTGGTCCTGCAGCTTCTAATTATGCCCTGCGCAAGGCCTTAGATGTAAAGTCTGCTGCAGAAGCAGGACGGTGACGACGATGAAAGGGAACAACATCAAAAGTGTCAGGAAGAGGAGAAGGCAATGCCATATCAGTGTTGAAGCTACATGCATATTCCAATTTGCTATGTGACTGTGTTACTAATTTGAAAGGGGAAAAAAATCAGATTATACGTAGAATGGCATGTCATAAGGTGCCTCAGGAATATGCAACCGAAGAAGAGTTTCTTAACAGACGAGTCATGTGTTATTGAATCTAGTCTCAACACAAATAAAGTATAATTAGGGCTCATTAGGAATGGAGGTAGGGCTGCAAAATCTCAGGTCTGTCTGCAGCCACCCTGGTAGGCAAGAACAGGGAGGAAAAAAGACCATGGTGCTTATGCTTCAGTGGGGAATGAGGAGGCGCAGGTAAGCGCCATCCTTGCGCATCCCAGCCTAAGAGGATGGATTGCCGTTTTTTAGTCTGGAGTTGCAATATTTTCCAAATTACATAATTGATCTGGAGGCGGGGGGGGGGAAGGAAGTTACGAAAATTCTCTTAATAAAATTTAGTATATTAATAAGACTCAGTATTACATACAAAAATTTGGCATTAAATATTTAAAAATTCTATTAATAAAATATAGATTAATAAAGCCTAATATTAAATATAAAAAATTAATTGAGAGCAATTCGTTGACTTTTTAATGTGAAAACTATGGCAAGAGACCTGCCAGCTCTTACATGTATAAAGGTTCATGACGATGGCCATATGATGAAGGTTCAAGAAGAGGATGTTTGGAGCTGAGTCAGCAACAATGGGCTGCTAAAGAATGAGCCAGAATGTGGCCTGACCCAGTATCACTGAATCCTGGTCAGATTTGACCATTGGTCTCTGCAAACCACCTAAAATAAGGTATGATGAGATGCAAGTAGGGAGCCTGGTAGGTAGTGTAATGGGAGCCAAGGGTGTTTCCCAATCTGCAAGTTTGAGGGCCTGTAGGAATCTGCATATCCTGATATTTTTGAACAGAACTTACACATCTGCACTGTTAATGGGAATGAATTTTGCTGCTAATAAGAAAATGCATGGTCAGAACTTATGTTCCAAGGGAGATGGATCCTTGACTGACATCAGCCATTCGGGCACCATCACTTGCAGCGCACAGCAATGGTTTGGGGGACACAGCGTATTGCAGAATCAAGCATATTTAGGCTTAGACTGAAATAGAATATATGATTTAAGTGTGGAAAAAAAATTCAAATGTCAAAAGTCTGTTTTATGAAGATATGTGTGATATCTAAATTTACTTTATCAAAAAGGAGAAAATACTTTCAAGCATCCTCTCCTATGTATATGGCAGTTTTGCACCAGAGGTGTTCCTGCTTTGTTCTTCCAGGACAGTTTAAACTCCTGTCACTGATGTTTTCAGAGATTTCTGGCCAGAGTTAGAAAAAGCTGCACCTTTTACTTCTGCTCAGACAGTGTTCAGTGCAAATGGGAAAACAGTGTTTAAATTAGGATAAAATAGTAAAATTAATATTCATTGACTTTTATGTTTCATTATCATTAGAAATTAGTTTATTCTTGGGTAAGCAGTTTATAGCAAGTTATAAATATTTTCTGTTGACCTATTAACTGCCTCAATATATTATGAGGTTATTGACAGTTGTAGTAAAATTTACTAACAGCTATTAAACCTTTTAACATACTAGATATGTCTAAGTCTCTATAACACAGAGAAATGATTTTTTTTTAAGATAATCTTTTACTGATATTAAATTCCTCCAAGATTTTAATATATTGTCAAAGTTTATGGGTCATAAATTAAATCTAGAGCTTACAAAAAAATTTACACAAGGATATTATTTAAGAAAAAGGACATGTAAGTTTTAGTACAGTAAGAATGATGATATAAGCCACTGAAACATATAAAAGTACATACCAAATACAATGTTAAAATAACATTAAATGTCTTGTATAAGTCCACAAGTCAAGGTTTAATGTTTTTTACAGTGCCTGAATCTCTTATTATTGTGTCTAGATAATGACACCCTCACAGTGCAGCACTTAGAAAAGCTCGCTGTGGGTAGATGTAAAAGCATGAAATAATGATAGATCAAGAAATCCTAATTTCGAGTTCCCTGATAATATAAGGTTAGGGCTCATACTTTTTGGGCCTGATTCAACAATGTATTACTCCATCTTGAGCCTGAGGTAAATCATTTAAAATCAATAAAAATGGGTCAGCTGGCTGGTGTAAATTGGCCTGCCTTCATTACCGTCCATGGATGGATGCCAGTTTACACCAGCTGAGAAATTGGCCAGGTGCAGTTATTTCTGTGTAAAGCTGTCAGAACTCAGTGATTCATCAGGAACTGCACATTTATGATGGCTTCTTCCCGTTTCCTTTATATATATATGTATTTAAAAGTTGGGTGGTTCGACACTGCCCTTGAAATAAGAATGATGTCTCGTAACCTGCTCCACGTTCAATAGAAGTGTTGCATTTCTCTTGTTAGCAGGCGTTAGGCGCTTGATGGAAAAGTGTCTGAGCATCCGTGGTGTCATGAGAAGGGGAAAGAGCAATGCTGGAGCTGGAGCATCTTCCAGGTTCAGCTGAAGGGACAGTATCTGAGCTAGGGCTGTATCAAGAGGGTCCCCTTCCCTTGTGTGTGGTTGTCACATGTGCCCAAGAAACATCAAAGAGATAAAATTGCATCCCAAGAGCCAGAGGAACAGCCTGAACACCTTGCAAAACAAAATATTAGCTGTATCATCACAGGAAGCATGATGTATCTAATGAGGTTAAGCTGGGGAGATCCTGCTGCCAGTGTTGGTGCTGCTGCCTGGGTTGTGCTGAGGGACACGGTCCTCACCATGGGGCCCTACTTCATGTCATGACTTTCCTTTCTAACTTTTTCCTCTTCTGACACTATTTTGAAGCTGGTGAGGTTCTCCAAAACCATAGTGCCACAGCTGAAGAACTCCTGAAGATGGGAGAAAAGGGGGGGATGTTTTCAGCTTACACTTACTTCTTTCAGAGCAAATATCCCAAGAAATTATTCAATAGTGGAGAAGTGCAATTGTCATAGGTCCAACCAAGAGCATGGCCATACATGAAACAGCTCAGATGAGCTGCTGTGCTTCCCCTTTGTCATCTCACCTATATATTTTGGGTGTCCTGCCTTCATTCAAGGTGCCCCAGATCCTTCAGCACAACAGAACACATGCTCCAGTTTAACTCAGGTCCTGCAGGGCCATCACCTAACGCTAAAAGTAGCAAAACCAGCAGGGTTTTTTTTGGTTTTATGTATTGTTTGTAGCCTGGGGCCATGCCTGGTGGGCTTTCCACCCTGAAGCTGGGCTCCACATGGGTCCTCTCCTGGAGGGCGAGAGCCACCCAAGTCCCAGGAACCTGGTAGGGCTGGAAGAAGAGCTGGTTTGCCTTGTGCAAGCATGCAATATAACTGACGTGACTTTGTGGTTTCCTACCTCAGCTTTGAAATATAGTAAACTCACAAAAGCTACTGTAGAGTTCAGAACAAACACAGGGGGTATGTTTAGTTATTTGCTTTTGTAGTAAAATAAAATATTTATTATACACAGACACCTACTGTGAACAGAGGGTAAGGCCACTGTGTTTTATCTCTAGGGTGTCATGTTTGACTTCCATTAGGGATGTATTATAGACCTGTGGGTTTTCATGAATTCAGAAAGTCCACTTTGAACACTGATTTCAAAGCCTACAGGGGGTGTGAGGAATGTAAGAACACTGCTTCGTAGGAAGGAACCTGTTGCATCTAACAAACACCTTGCGTTTGATAAGTCAGAGCTGAGGTATGCTATAAAGGCGTTCTTATTTTTTATTTTTTTTTCCGTTAGCATGATTTCAAAGGAAGATTTCCAATTGTTTGCTTTGCACCTTTAGCCCATCTGAAAGCTCAAGGTGAAGACAATGAATGAGCTTCTGAAAAATACCCCATTACATCAGCATACCTTTTACATTTTACTCTAATTCCCTCCCAATGAATCATATGGGAGGAGAAAATGCCATCAATGATCAGGTGGATACCAATATATCTCCATAAGTGCCTCAGATTAATGATGCTGTCCAAAACTCTAAGTAATGTTTGAGGGAGATGCATGGATGGGCCCATCAGCAGAGCGTGGTGCCACAGATGTGGGGGCTGCCAGCATTGTGTACCCCCACACCACCCTCATGATGGGCAGGGAAGGGTTGGCCATGAGAAAAGGCTTGTGGGGCTCAACACTGTGCAGATCACGGCTCCTGAGCAGTCTTGGTGCTCAGCAGACTCATGTCTGCAGGAGGTGGGAGCAAACACGTGTTCTGCTCAGGGCACAACCAGTGATATGTGGACATCGTCTCAGCCCAACAGAGGGTTGGAGACGGCAATGGGAAGGTAGAGAGGATGCCAAAGGAATCTATCATGAAAGCATGAAACCTTCAGGTGTGACTTTTCTCCATGAGGACACTTTCCCCTCCTCTCCACGTCCCTGTGGCTGGACAGCCAGGGAGGGATGCATTCCTTTCTCTTCAGACCACGTATCTCACCTTGAACCATGCAATACAGGTGACAGTATATGAAATCCAAACAGCTCAAGTAGAGGAAATTGGTACCTCACTCTGCAGTTGGATGTCACCAAAGGTTTAGCCTGGTTTTAGTTTTGTTTTATTTTTTCTCATGTCTATCAAATTAAAAATAATAATAATAATAAGATCTTTGTGAAACTAATGCCAGAATCATGTAACATAGAGCAATTTTGATTTACCTCCTCCAGACAATGAACAAGGGTTTATTTTGAATGTTCATTCTCTTTATCTATGTTCTTCGTTCTGTTTATCTGGCTGTGGGGGAATGCACATGGATTTGGTTCCATAATGATGTTGTGGAGGGGTCAGAACTCACTGAAACCAGATAAGCGCAGGAATCAGTGGGCTTCTTACAAGCATTGAAAAAGACTTGGCTCTGTTATGTTTCTCACTGTAGAAAAGATACTAGTGAATAGTGCCTATCAGACTGGGCATAACTGGGATTGGAAAAAGTGTGGTAATAGAAAGTATGTCAAGAAATAGTCACACGTGCTACACTCTTCTGCTACTAATTGTACTTTCAGTTAATGCATCTGTCTTTTCAGTTCTACTTTAGCGATACTACTTTGACATGGGGTAACGTGTTCAAAAGAACTTGATTTTCATTTTTCAGTAGGTGATGGTGTTCACATGCTAAATGCTGTCTAGCACGGTTTTCAAAATACTCTTAAAGCCAACCTGTCAGGATAGACTCTTTCAAAACAGCTCTTTGGTAGAGTAAGCAATAGACAATATTATTTACTTGTATCCAAATAAAATTTCAGTGGGAATAAGAGGGCAGTTGAACTAGACAGTCCATAAGTATTCAAACTTTTTTATTTCATTTTGTTCTGTTTTGTTTTTTCCTGGGAATTTTACATCCAGGATGCAAATTGTGCCTCCATTACAGTCAGTAGTAAAATTCCTAGAATCCAAACATTCACTTCATTCCTGTAAACTGCATCACATAGAGCTTTCAGTAGGATAACTTCAACTTTAGAAACCACTTTGAGTCCTGCTACTCACTAATAGGATTCTCACCGTATATCCAAGGCTGTTGTGAGCGTACGGGGCTCTTCCCAGGTCCTACATGCAGTATTAACACCCTGTGAGAGAGGTTAGCAGCAATAGTCATGGACAGTAAGTCCCAGCTTGGTTATGTGCTTCCCGTTCCACTTGAATTCAACCATTAAATCTGAACTTCCAGTTCAAATTAAATATGTCATGACCAATGTCAGATATATGGACAACTTCAGAGTGGAATAACCCAAGGCAATCTGCTCTGATCGTATCATGCCTTAAGTCCCAGACTAAATCCAGGGAGAATTTAATAAAATAGCTCAGTCAAGCATTGATCTTTTCCTGATTTCCCCCCGCCCCCAATAGTCTTCTTACACACATTGCCCCCACTTCACCCTTGCAAAACAACACTGTATCATACAGGAATAACCCAAAGTATTTCAGTAGTGCTGATATTGTACCTTTGTTATTGACCTTCTTCCTGCCCATCTCTCATCTGATGTGTTCTAGTTTGACAGTATTGAATCATTTTATTTCTTTCCCTCTCTGCCAATATGCTTCTCTGTTGTTA
The DNA here is from genome assembly GCF_963082525.1 of Nesoenas mayeri. Taxonomy (NCBI): domain Eukaryota; kingdom Metazoa; phylum Chordata; class Aves; order Columbiformes; family Columbidae; genus Nesoenas; species Nesoenas mayeri. Next base: position 38,252,464 of record NC_137551.1, read on the forward strand.
TACTTGTTACATAACGTGTGTAAAGCATTGTGAAATGGGATGACAGTGCTGCAGGAAAAAACTGTGCAGTGTTGTGGTCCAGAGTATTGTAAGCAGAGCCTGGAGATCCTGTTAGAGGGTCTCTTTTACAGCTCCATTTGTCCATCCCTGTCAGTGCCGAGCCAAGCACAGCACCCGGCGCACCAGAAAATTCCATGAGTGTTACCTGGGCATGATGTTGAGGTGTCCTGCTGGAGCTGAGGGACTGGCAGTGCCTCACATGTCAACTCCTGGGCTCAGCAAGTGGGGGAGAAGGGATGGGGTGCAAGTCCCGTGGATACTCAGAGAATGGGAGATGAGTGTGCAAGAGGCTTGTAACCAACCTCGTCAGAAACGTAAAAAAAAAAGCTTTTAGAGCTCCTTCAGGATATAATATTATCTCTAGTAGGATATTGTAAGGATATAACATACTATCCAGTAGAATATAATATATATGAGACTTTTTTTTTTTAAAAACCACTTTAATTTTGTGCATCCATCTATAACATTTAATATAGAATCCGATAGTGCAATCCACATTATTAGATGGGGCAGAATTACAGTCAACTGCATTATCTGGGGAACATTATCATTGCTGCTGTCCTCCTCATTTCTTTCCCCATTATTTGGCCTTCAAAAGCAGTTTCTATAAGATGCTAGAGGAGTGCTTCAAAGCATTGTTACCGCTGGACTAACCAGGTGTTCCTGGTGAGAACAGTGTGGTCATGAAGCAGAAGTGCAGACCTGGTGCTGGGGCCAGTGAAGGTCTTTACCTGGAAACCTGCATCTGAGACAGTGGCAAAAATGTGTACTAGTGAATTGATAGTTGGAAAGCTTAACATTCACATAAAGTCCAGAAAAGAAAACATTGTATTGTACAACTTTACTTTAAAAATGAGTCCTTGGGTAAGATCCCTCTCTGATTTGAAGCTCTGCAAGGATTTGGAAGAGTTTCAAATAAAATGAAAAGGAAAACAAAGCTCAGACTCCTGAGATCACTCAACTACATTCTGAAGAGTGAGTGTGAGGGTATGTTTTGTCTCTAAAGAAAATATCAGAGCCTATAGCGGCCAAGGTAGTTTATAAGCATGAACATAACTTTGAATAGCCCTAGCTCCATTTTAGCATGACCTCTGCAACTCAGCTCCGAATAAAAAGTAAAGAAAATTATTCCCTTAATACCAGCTATACACTAGAAAAGATACCGAAACTCAGCAGATTTGAAAATCACAGACATGTCTTGTTTCTAGTGATCATACTGATTGACCTTTTCATATTTTATTAATTATAAAATGTAAGGTTTTACAGGAATCTAGGAAAATAACTCTCCCTAAAGATGCAATGCATGCACACATCAGGAAACACAGGCAGATAGAACATAAGGAGCCTTTTATTCAGTGGTTGAAAGCTTTCCTTTGTTTCTTTTCTCTCTAAGTTTTAACTCTTGTACGTTCCTTCCCTTGCTGTGAAGTGGTTAATGCACAATCTGATATTTTTGTTTTTGCAAAGGCAAGATGCGGCTGCTCTTTCTCCACACACTGGCCCTTTCACGTGGCTTTCCTCTCCATCTGAAAACAGGCTTTACTAATCTGCCAGCACAAGCTTCCCTTTGTCCTTCCCATACTGTCAGGTATGGTCAGTGGTGTTAGGAAGTGGTACCAGTGGAAGGGAACGATAATTTCGGAATATGGATGGATTGTGCACCCCTGGTCATGCCCTGGCTGCCTAACTTGTCCTGTTCCACCTCAGCTGTCATCATACCTCAGCCATGTGTTTTCTTTCCCCCACACTCATCCCATTAAGTGGGCTGTGCACTCTAAACAGCCCAGTGTAGATACTTTTTCTGCCTGTACAGAGCCATTTTGGCTGCTATTTTGCTTTATTTGTAGTTCTTTAGATTAATTTAAAAATTTCAAAACATGAAGATTAAGTTGAGCATTTTAGTTTGTTCATTTACCCTTCTCTCCAAATACCGACCTTAAATCCTTCAGCTCCCTCTCCAAAACATGTGGGAGCTCCCTTTGGTCTGTGGGCTTCTGGAAGGGCTGCCATGAGTTTCCATGCCAATAAAGTCACTTCCAAGGCTGACCTACTGCAGTGCCATTGCTGTGACTAAGGGCAGGGTCACTCCCGAACTCCTCAGCCATCAGTCACATGCATTTGTGCAAGAAACCTTGTAAAAGTGAAAACTTGCATTAACGTGAGCCATCAGTAAGGTCAAGAAACACCCCACAAGGAAAGGATTTGGCATGCAAAAGTGGTGTCCAATGTCCCCTTTGACTTTCTGTGGGATTTTAATGCTTCTGCAAAGCGTGGTCTTTCAAGTACCCTTGGAAGGAGTGGGCAGGATCTCACCCATGACAGAAGGGTCCAAGCCTTGGTTATTACTGACCATAGCTGTTGGATATGGAGCAGCCAAGGCAAATTGTACCATGAAGAAATAGAGACACTCACACTCTCTGTACTAGATCTGTGCCAGTATACCAAACCTGGGAATATTTCTGCAGCAGTAAGATATGTACCTGCATGTACATGTATGTATGACAGCGAAGTGTTTTACCATTATTGTATGTGTTTAAAACGCTGGGGAGATGTGGAAGTCCTCCAGAATGATCAGTTCTATCAAGTGATCTTTTTTAGCTGATGGACCTCTTTCTGTGCTTGCTCATGTCTTGCATTAGTAATAGCAGCACAGACACAGTGTTTAGCAGCCTTCAGAAGGACTGAGAATTAACTTAGAATGGAAGGAACTTGCTGGGTTTTGTGTTTAAAAACACTGGAGACACTGGGAAACATCAGGTTGCATTAGCTGAGGTTGTGGCTCATCAGTGGGTGAACCAAGAGAAAGAAAGAGCAGACATTGTTTAACACATTGAGAAAAGGGTCCCATTGCTGAGAACTCCAGTAAAAGGAACTAAAACACTAGTGTGTCAAGGAGATTTTGTGCTTTTCGAGCACCTGAACTTAATGGACTTTTCTGGCTGAGCTGTGTAGTACAGCAACCAGCAGAGCACTTCCCTCCTTCACTCCTGCTCTTGTCTGGGACTATTCATGTCATAAATCATTCACAGCTTTACTAAGGTGATTCTTACACAGTCCGTCTATATCTTTAACACAAAAGCAAGGAGGGGGGGAAAAAAAAAAAGGATATATCTCAGTTTCTTTAAGCAGCTTTTCCATCTCAGTAAGCAAATTGTGATATCCAAACCCATGCGAGAGCCAGTTAGAATTGCCAAAAATATATTTAGTTCCAGTATACATGACAGAAAGTCCAAGTTTCTTGTTCTTTCCCCAGCATACCACTTTGCTGGGTTTTTGTCCATGAGCTAGATTCCTTCCTTTTGTCCTTCCTTCCCTCCCTCTCTCCCTTCTGACCTCTGTTTTGCTTCATCTCTGTGCATCTTTTCCTGGCTGGTGGCTCTGGTCCTCCGTCCCAGCATCCTCCCATGGGTGCTGCAAAAGGTTCACAATGGATAAACTGGTCTTTAGAGCAGCAATTGCCACAACTGTAATTTTTGCTGTTTGTACCCCACTGCAGCATGGCAAAAATGTACATTGTGCCATGTTTGCTGAGCCTTCCTCAAAACGATCTGATGAGCTGCACAGAGTGTGATATGAACAGCAACAGCAGTTCTGTCCTCACCTGTTCTCGAAGTCTATCAGTAGGTAGTTTATTGCCTTCCAAAGATGCTTCTGGTTTTATGTATATATATGTATAAAATTGTTAATCTCATTTTCTTTACAAAATGTATTTTCCTGTAACAAGGAGTTGAAAAAAACCAGTAAATTTAAGACCTCTTCTGTTTTTCAAAAATCTTTGCTCTATTTCATGTGCACTATCTGCTGAATGCAGTTGAAAGTAGTCCTGACATTAACTTCAAATACTGTGGATTAAGTGAAATGGCAACATGCTAAGTGATTAGATATATCATGTGGTAACCTGTTTGCAAACTTATTTTTGAATACGATTTAAATATATAGAAATATATGTTGTTCAGTATAAGTATGAAAGTACCTTATGTACCAACAGTAGTGAATTATTTAAGAAACTAAATTAAGAATGGCAAGTGGGACATATGTTACCAAGGAATGAAGGAGAATGAGGTGGGTTTTTTTCTTTAAATCTTCCAAACAAGAACCTAGCAAGGGCTTGCCAAATTTGATATTTAAAGACAAAGCTGTCTTGAGCCAAGTTCAGAAAAAGGTCCTAATGTCAAATGTTTTCAACTTCTTTTTGCATTGAATGAACTGAAATTCAGCCAAAGAAGATTTCTCAGATTTGGAAAAGGTTCCCTCCCAAGCCCAGGAGAAGCAGGCCAAGTTTCATCCTGACAGCAACATTTTTGCCAAAGTTATAAAAACCGAAGTGAAAGTAACGGTGCTGTGTCTGGCATTTATAAAGCAGCTTCATCCCAAAAGCTCCTAAAGCGTGTTACATATAGCAGGCTGGATTCCCCAGCCCTTAGTCATATCTTGCTCATACACATTCTCATTAAAATATATGGAATTTGAGAGCTCAGGCCTGAAGGTCCCATGCAAGAGCACATGGTTTGGATTCATTCCCATGTATCTCATGGTGGGAACTCAACAGCAGTAGACTGGGGCCTTGGCTTTGCTGCAGGCTCAGTCTATAAAGAGTGCGAGTGCCAACCATTAGAAGCCAGCTGGAGAGGCGTGTTGGCCACCAGCGAACCAGCTTGGGTCCAAAACTGGACTCTGTGGTCCAATAGCATCTGCTCTGCCACAGGGTCATGGATACCAAACCCAGGGTTTCCCACCAGCCCTGTGGGCATCTTGGCTCTGTTGGGATCAGGACATCTCAGCTCATGCCCTGCTAACACAAGTAAGCTCCTCCACCCCTGTTAACACAAAGTTTTTGCTTAGGCTGTCACCAACAAGATATTTGTATTTCATGTCTTCTTCATTTTTACCTGAACTCAATGCTGAAAGCTTTCACTGCTACGTTACTTTTCTCAGCTCTTCTGTCGGCTTTAAAATAATTCAGTTTCTGCATGAGTGCCTCCCCTAATTCTATGCATACATATGTTTCCCATAGATGGCACTGGAATGTTTTTCCCTAGATTTTTCCCTAGATTTTTCCCTAGATTTTTCCCTAGATTTTTCCCTATTTTGAGGGCAGAAGTTGTTTTCCCTATATTTAATGGATAGCTTTTGACTCTTCATTGTTTTGAGTTGGTTGGTTGTTTCCCCTCCAGGAATCTTATCCCTCTCCTCTTGCTTTAGGTTCATTCCTTACCATTGACTAAGGGTAGAACATGGCAAACCGATTCCCTGTGTCCACATTAAACTAAGAATATCCACTTAAGTAATAAGATTTTAATTACCCAAGTCAGAATTTCATATTAAACTCTAATCTGATACATTACCAGCCTAAATTAATGTCAAAAGGTGTCTACATAGAGACTTTCATTCATTTAATGATGGTTAGTTTGGGGCCTAAACAAATTATTTGCAAAACTATCCAGACCGCTGTAGAAATGGCATTTCCAATGCTAATAGACATTTGATTTCCAATTAGTCCTCTGCTCATTGCAAAGGGTAGCGTTGCTTTGATCAGTAGCTGATTTACTGCAAGCATTTCAACAGAAGGGTGTTAGGAAGATGTATCCTTGAAGTATTTTAGTAGTATGTGAACAAGAATGTACATGTAAAGAGGCATTCAACAGCACTGTAGCCAAACTGGGATATGTAGACTGTGTGCTTGGCTTTATGCCTTTGTTCCATCCTAAATAAAACCCTTGAAGATGCGCAAAATTATCTCCTTGTGTGACCCAGAACAAGCAGATGCTGTTCTCTCTTCTTGAAGCTGTTTTCTACAAAATTCCGGAAATTCTTATGATTAAAAACACTAATTCACATTTTTATCTTTGTTTTTTTCTTCCTTGTCTTGGGTTAGACTCCTAAGTTGTACTACAGACACCAAATCAAGCACTTTAAATGTTATTTTATTAAATAAAATGAACCTTTTGATAGTACAAAACTCTTGCACCTTGTAGCCACAGGTCCATACAGAATTAACTACAAAGTCCCGCTAAAGGGTTAATGCTTGCTGGCAGTTTGGCCATATTAGAACAATTACAGTGATTCATTGTCTATGTCTAATGGCATAATCTGATTGTAAAGACAGCAAAGTGGGCGTTGGAAAATATACAGCAGCCCACTATAGTCAGTGTGAGGCATAACAGGAAATGATTGTGGGTGTTAACCATGTCACAAACGGTTGGATTAAATGCTGACTCCACAGCCGAAAAGCCAAATAAAGATAGGGGAAAGCGACCGTATATGTTTCAATAACAATTAGGAGACAATCTAATATTGTTCTCAGCAGCAGAAAGTTGCAGTGAAAGACCCACCGCAGGTGATTCTACTTAAAACTCTATTTGTTATCTTTCTAATGTGTGAGCCAATAAGTAAAGCTGTTCCAAATAATTCGCTTTGATTCGTTCAGAAAGCAAGGTATTTTATATTGAAATAAATAGGAAATATAACTCCTGATTATGATATTGTCATTAAGGTACTTATTTTCAATTAAGAATTTTTATTAGCTCTCATCAAGTTGAGTAATGAAAGTGCCGTAAAATATAGTTCCTTTCCCACCCAGCCTGCTCCCTCCTGGCCCTTCTGCAGAGGCCTCACCTTTCTGTGGAGGCAATGGGAAAACGGGAAAGGAAAAAGGAAAAGGCTTTAGATGGGCCATTCCAATAATATAGTAAAATGGGCACAATTATCAACTCTTTTTTTTTAACAGTTATGGCCTCTTGGAGGAGCTAATGCAAAGCAAACACTTTTTTTTTTTAAGGCAAAGGCTTTAAAATCACAATAAACCCATTTTGATTGTAAATATATTTTCAGCCACATTTTATCAAATAATCTTACAAAAAAAAAATCTGGTTTATGAAGTTATGATGATTTAAATTGTTCTTTCTCTCCATTTCTCTCTCTCTCTCCTTTTTCACATATATTCTCTGGAGGATCTAAAAATAAGCCTCTAGCTATACAAGTCAGTGCTCCAGGTTTATCCCAGAGACTAAGCAGCATTTCACAAAATACCTTTATTATTTTCTGGGGTTCCTCTGCATTGTGTGAAACCTCCAAGGTTATTTGAGATCAGACATGTAAGGAAAATGGACACATTTGGGAGGAGGAATTTTTAGGAAGCTGTGCTATATAAATTAAAAATGATAATTCACATATTTCCGATGCTTGGGTCACACTTTCAGTGACTCTTTTTTGCTTCTCACTAATCTAAAAGGTATCAGTAATCAACTGATGAATGTGAAGGTAGCAGTTGTATGAAATTCTGCAGCCTCTCTGTTAACAAACACCTTCAGCCTCAAAAACATGAGGTTTTTATATTCCATATGTAAACCCTTGTTTCTATACCATTGACCTTAATGAGAGGAAAATCGCTGAGTTCAGTTGGAGGAGAATAAGACCACAATAAAAGAATGTTGATTTAGCCAGGCTTTTGTGAGATAACAACATTGCTGGACTTTTTTCCCCTGGTGAAATTTGAATATACACTCCTTAAGTAAGCATTTAGGTAACAAAACGTAAACTGTTTGTAGGCATGAGGTAAAGAAAGGAAGATGAAAAGGCAGATAGGAAAGTCTGACGGATGCCCAAACGTCCCTTGCAGCACCCTACATCCTTAAAGCAATATTTCACCAGTGTCCAAATGCAGCTTCCTATGGAGGTCAGCTGCCACTCTGTATTAAAAGAAAAAGAGCAACCCAGCCACACAAGTTAAAACCTGAGTTATCTTTATTGCCTACAAACATGAGCAGCTTGTATTTCCTGTGCATTTATCTATGTCAAGACTGAATATCCAAGTGCAAAATATAGCACAGCTGAGCATATCAATACAAGACACAGCCTCGTGGTAACGAGCACCAGAGACACAAAGCAAGAACCTTCCCGGCTGATTAAACCATTTCTGTAGTTTTGCCAAATTAGTTTTATCTATGGGACTGAGCTTGTCCCCAGGATGGGTGGTGGGGCCACAGGGCACTCACCTTGCCCTGAGACAGCCCCGCAAACACTTCCTTGAAGAACTAACACGTTTTTATTGCAGGAAGAATAAAACAGGATTTCACAGTCACTTGTCTTTGCAGTAACCAGCTTCTCACTTCCCCCAGCACTCCCTGGGGGTTCCTGGCTGCCTCAGGTGCGCTCCTCTGTTTATGGCCCTGCAGCGGTATCAGTTTTCCCCAAATCCCCTAATTCCAGCTACTGGGGGGTGGTTACCCAGATGATGATGACTGGTACCCACGGCACCGGCCCCTCACCAGCACACAGGGACATGAGGGTCCATCCCTGCTAAAAAGGGCTGTTTCTTTGCTCTGTTTCCCATTACCACCCTAACCAGGGACAAAATAGGTGGGGTTTCCTGCCATTTTGTGGTTTGCTTCCTAAAACACTCTTTTCTCTCCTCTCCCTTCTCTATACAGGCCTAAGGTGCTGGTATCAATGCACATAATTCTTCCCCTCCCCTTAACATAGCAAAAAGAAGGTGCAACATAGAAAGTTTGTCAAAACCCAAAGGGCAGGGTGGTGTTTGACTCTCCCTTATGCACGCTTTCAGGAAAGATTCCACTGGGATAGGAGTTTGTCATCAAAACCAGAAAGCATACTTGCCCCTCATATAATATGTAAAGTGAAATAGAAACTAATTTAACCTAGGTGCCCGGTCCAGGTTTGCAGCATCCTTGCACAAATTGAAAATAGAATCGGTTGGTTTATTTTAGCCCAAGTGCAATGCAGGTAAGAGCGTTTGGACTGCAAAGTTTGCAGCGTTCAGAGGAGTAACCATGTATAACAGCTTTAAAGTTCCCGATGGACGCAGAACTATTTTTCAGGTGGGAAGAGCTGACAAGCCTGGGTCTAGCTTAGGAACAAAGCCTGACTACTGCTTTTGGAAGCAGAGCTTTGTGCAGGTTTTTCGCTAGACCTGAATCCATGGCCACAGTCTAATGTAGCTCTGCCATCAGGAGTAACGTATCTCTCCAGAAGTGTGAATCACTTGAGCAGAAAGTTGTCAGAACTCAATTCCCAAACTCCCCCGAAAATATTTCACTATTGAAAACCAGTTGTGCAAATTCTGGTTTTCCTATGTGGCTCTGCTTATAACACTGCGAGATACTTTTTATTGTCTTAAAACGTCCAAATGCCAGCAAACAGCATTAAAAATTGGGTGTGTGCGAGGTGCGCCCCTTAATTGTTGCTCACACAATAGAATGAGTCTGTGTTTTGTAAATGAGTGTGCATACCCCTCGTGTGATTTACTATATACCTACAGTAATTTTTCTTGCAGGAGATTTTATGGTGCCTTGTTGAATAGTGAACGTTAAGTCAAACCTTCCTATAGCTGAGGAAAATAGAAGCCAGATCTGCAGAGAGAAAGTAACAAGGAGTTTTTGTTAGTGTGTATTCCTGCTCGTTGTAGGAGAACAGTAATTCTACCCTAATGAAAATTAAATATACTACCTTTTGTTTGTAGTTGTATCTTGAAAGAAACCCAAACCCTCACACTCTTGTTAATCACCATGAACAGCTCTCTTCAACCATCAGAAAGACAAAAGAGCCCTAAAATGTTCTGGCCCGATTCCAGCTTGGGTTTGGCTTTTTTTTTGAGGACTTTCTGAAGAAAATTCACATAACATGCTTTTTTTCTGTGGGAAGCATGTTTTTCCATGATTCATAAACTCACTTTTATCCAGTCCATGAAAGGACCTCTCTCCATTATGTAGACCAGAGCTGACACATTTATGTGCAAAATTGCTGGAGCATTTACACCACTATTCATCAAGGCAGTGTCTGTGCTCCAGGAATATTACAATCACCTGGCACAATCAGTTTAACGCACATGCACAAATTCTTGGATGACTGTGTGATTATAGCACATAACAAAATGTAACAACCACTGTACTACTGGGCCATGTATATAAAAACTTGGGTTTGCTTTCTTAATTGTACACATGGATACAAATTAACATATGTCATTATATTATTGAAGTAGTATTGAATAATAAGCGATTTGAGGAAAACGGAAAATATCAATTTGTTCAGGAAATTGCTAATAAGAATTGCTCTTTTCATTCCCAAAGTAACCAGCTGAAATCCAACTTGTGCTGTGGTAGCTGGAAGTTACACCTACCTGGCTGGTTGATGTGGCCTGTGCAAGATAAATACTCATTTTTCTCTTTTTGTTATAAAATATTTAGCCATCATTGCCTATTATATTCTCCTCTGGCCACAGGTGATGTTTTCTGGATAAGCTTTGTGGTTGGTCTGCTCTTTGGTGCTCAATTTTATGGATGCAATGTGTCCCCCCACCCCATCCTGCATTTCACTGGTGGCTCCAAGGTCCCTAACCAGGAGCATGGTGAAGATGTTGGAGATGACAGTCTCCCATCCTTTGCTGCTATCATGACTTGTCATGACCTCTGGAAACAGCATGTGCTGTTTTGTGTCAGCTCCCCATCTCACACGTGGGGAGCTCAAAGAGCTTGCCGGGGTGCTGCTGGTCACCTTCCTAACTCAGAGATGACACCCGAACACCCAAAATAGTGACAGGATGAGAGGAAATGACCTCAAGTTGCACCACGGGAAGTTTAGATTGGATATTAGGAAACATTTCTTCCTGGAAAGGGCTGTCGGGAATTGGAACAGGCTGCCCAGGGCAGTGGTGGAGTCACCATCCCTGAAGGGATTGAACAGAGGCTCTTAGGGACATGAGGCAGTGCTGGATTTAGGTTATGGTTGGGCTCCATGATCTTAAGAGTCTCTTCCAACCAAAAGGATTCTATGAAAACTTGAGCTGTAGCACATACAAGAGATTTCTTTACAGGACTGGAGTCTCAATGTGGTTCTGTTTCAGATCTAGGTATCTCAGATACCAGCTCTCACCCACCCTGCCCCAACACTGGGATGCGTGTGGCTGGCATGGAGCACCCAGGCATGTCAACGACCACCTGGGTGCCCTCCGGGTTGTCCTGGGACGTGCCACGGCCACCATCCTCCCCAGCAGCCGAGCGTGAAGAGCCACATGTGCAACCCCACAGCTCACCAGGAGACTGTGAAACAAGAAGGGTTTAGTCTGCAGCATTGAGGTGGTCACCACCTCACTGACGGGTGACATTATAGCCCACAGAGTACGGCTTTGCCATCCCCAGGTAGAATGGAGCTGGATTTTGTAAACGTGGGAGAAGGAAATACGTAGATTTCAAAATTGTGGTGGCTGTCAGGTGAGAAAAACATTTATTTTCATGAGGATTTTTGCTGACTGTACCAGCAAAGATTTTTTGAAATTGCCTAAATAAGTATTTACATGATACTGTAACCCAGAATGGTTTCAAAGGAGCCTTTATGATCTGTCAGGTCAATAATCTGCATTTTTAAAAGTCCCTGAATACATATTTGCATGATCTGTATTTCAAAAGCTCTAGTAAATATGTATTTGCACAGCAGACCATAACAATCTCTTTTAAGCCATCGTGGTCTATATATAGTGTTAATCCTCATATATTCCGAAGGAGTTTTATTTTCCAAAATAGCTTTTATTAATAAGATGTTCAGATGCTGCGGCTCTAAGGGCGATAGAAGGATGTAATCAAAAGGGATGAGGGTGGCTTTTCATGCAATTAAAAACTGATTTAAAAGTTAGGCCAACAGTGTAAGCAAGCAATTCGTTTTACCCCCTGCTTTAGCCCACGGAGTTTTCCCAGAAACCTCCCTCTCTGCTGATCGTCCTCTCCTTTCTGCCCCGTTGCGTGTGCACTAATATATTTACGGACCCAAACACTTTTACACGAGGGTTCGCTTTGACCAAGGTCTTGTTGGTGTTTCCATGTTAGCCTGGAAAAGAAGACTGGACATGGCCTTTGTCAGAAGCATGTTTGGGTGTGAGATGGTTATATCTGACATTGTCCTCTGGGCGTTTCGCTTTGCAATCTCCTTTGCGACATTCAGAGTCTGACCCTGGGTGGTCTGGTACTCGTGTCCCTGGGTTGCGGCCAAATAAAATGACCAAATTCTGAGTCCATCAGTTCTCGTCAGCAGTTCCAACCATATTTCTACATCTCCACCACAGCTGACTTTGTAAGATGCTGTTCGGCATGATCTGGTGCAGTTTTCCTTTGCTTACTCTGGCTGGACATGAAGAGTCAAATTCATAACTTTTAGTGAGAGGTGGAAACAGATATTAGAGGTGGGGATGGCAGTTGGGGCTTTCTAGGTGGAAACCACAGATATGTGAGTTAGGTATTCTTCATTCCAGTTAACTTTGCTGTTGATGCATAAGAGTCTCTTAGACACAGAGATTTTCTTCTTCTTTTGGGAAACATTTGATGTGTTTTTAAAATTTAGGGTCTTTACCTGGCTTCATATACTTACACAGTGAGTTTTCCATCACTGTGTCAAGGACTCAATTTTCACTTCCAATACACTGTATATGTTAATTTAGGTACAGTTACAATCTCAGACATGGAGCAGAGGTTAATGGTTTTTTTTATCACTGCTAAGAATATAATTGTGAAGTTATCAATGTCCTGATCATAACGTGTTTTTTTAAATACTTGATGCTCAACTTATGCTGCCTTCTGATAGAATTGCAAATGTTTCGATGTATAAAATTAGAGTGAGTTTGATGACTTTAGTTGTCTTTGCCGAGAACAGATATTCCATTTCTCCAGTTACTTGTATTCTTTGTGCATTTTTTACACATCTCGCATTGAATTACCTTCTGTTAGTGGAACCGCTTCAACCCGAGTGGTTTAGCCCCAGTAGTTTGCTACCACAACTTTTGGTTGGGATGTGGGAGGGAAAAGCCCAAATAAACCCTCTGACCCCAAATTTTTGCCACCCTGTCTCCCCCTCAGCTGAGCACCAAGTCAGGAGCTTTCCCTTCCTCTTCTTCCTCCTCCTCCTTGCTTGGGCATATGGTGCAGGTAAGAGAAGGAGCCTGCACATATTGTTTCTGTTTGCGAAGGAAGTGCAGGCTGCGCTTTCCCCCAACATAAATTCAGCCAAAGTGGTATGTCATTAATCAGGCGTAGAATCTGGAAAAATCATACAGAGGCTTTGTGTCTTATATTAAAAGCAGCAACTTACGGCTGGTTAGTTTGTTTATTGAAAATGTTTTATTAACACTGTAACTTGCAGAATGTGAAGAATAGGACAAAATGAGATTATTCCTCCATCCACCTCCAGCTCAGATTTTCTGCATAAACAATTCGGATCATGAACTGTAAAATTACACATGTTGGTGCCATAGCTTATGTGGAGTGTCTCGCAGATCATGGGGAACAGTAAAACACAGTACCAGGTATTTCCAGACTTAGAAGGGTTCCTCGCATAAATCTGAGTCAAAGATGAAACTCAAGCTTCATAAAGCTGACATGGCTTTCTCTATAGTGAAACAGCACCTTGGCTTCCACGTACTAAGCTTTGGATCCCGCGTGAGTGCTTGTAGGAGAAAGTCTCACCCAGTCCAGCATTATCCCAGCTCCATCGCTGCAGAGCGGAGCAGATGCAGCAGCCCCTCACATACAGATGCGTGCGAGATCCCTCATTTTTCCTACACCGATAATTGCCTATTAACATAATGCAAATTGAAACCCCTTTCCTAATGCTAGAGCCCCCGGTGCACAAAGCTTTTCTTGCTCCATTAAAAAGACAATTTTGCCCATGCAGTAATGGAAAACGTCAAACTCAAATAGGAAAGTGGGTGCCTCTAAGTATTTCATATTTTACAGGAATATGTTTTAAATGAAATACTGCCTGACAGATAAATTACATTGGCTTTGCGTATATACGCGGCTGATTTAGTGCTACCAGCAGTGCAGATGGTTGGCGACAACTTTGTAGGTGCTTAAACATCTTAGTACATGAATGCAATTTTTGCACTAATGCAAAACACTTGTGGAATGACCCCGAGTATGTAATGTTTTCCATTGAGAGAACTGATGTGGACTTACAGAGAAAAAAAGAGTAATATACAGATTACTTCAGGTAACCTGTAGCCTTTAAAAAGAAAAGAAATGCAATTATATCTGCTCTCTACAACCACAGTTTAATGAAAACAGAAGACTGAAATGGTCTAAGTTTCAGAACTTGCAACAGGTCCCTGCTTATTAACAGAGCGGTTGTACTAGCAATTTGTTTTTGTAATTATGTTCTTTGTGGTCTACACAGTTTTCAAATAGTGATGCAAAAAGGACAGCTGGAAATACTGCTAGTTGCTTACCTAATCCCCAGTGAGAATAAAAATAGATAACAGTAAATGAGACTGTATGTAGGAAGCTAAATTAACAGTCAAAGCTGAGATGCTTTTAAAGACACAGTATACTTCAATGTATGCCTTAAAAGATGGAGATGAAATGTATTAAATATCAGTAGGAATACTTGGCCCTTTGATTATGTGAATGAGGAGCAGAGCTCATTCCCTGCCTTGTAACACCCCGGTATCATAAAAAGCAAATAATGAGCTTGACCACAAAATGCTGATAGTTCCCATGCAAAAAGAGAACACCGGGGCAAAACGGTTGCTTGTGGAGTAACGCTGGCTTGCTTTTCTAGGCTTATGTTTATTCTCAAAAGAAACTACATAGATTCATGTTTAAACTGTGATTTGAATAGGCTTCAAAGCTGGTCACTTGTCTAGCAGCAGCGTTTTACCTGGCAGCGGGGAGCTGTGCGCGCAGCCTGGCTGGGGATGGTGAGGCTGAGTCCCACGGGACGCCTGCAAATATTCCATTTTTAAGAAACTCAGCCAACTTTAGAGAGTCTGGAAACATATAAATTCCAGCTCGGGGTTCGTACAGCCACAGAGTTGGTCTTCACTCAAATATCCTTCCTTTGGTTTTCTGAGCACAACTTCCCTCATTTCATTTTAAATTCAGAGAATTGTGTTGGCACTTGCCATCACTATCTAAATCTCTTCAAAGCTTCGGTGTTGAAGGGCAGAGGGCACCTGTAGCTGCACGCTGTGGCTGCACCTTCCCTCTATGCATCAAGGGTGACTAAAGCTTTGAAATTTTAGATTAACAAGGGTTTTACCTGCATTTCAGTAACTAACTAGCAAGCCAGGCTACTGGCGGGTATCAATCAGCATTTCATTATGCCATTTTGCATTAGCTGAGGATGTGACCTGCACTATTCCCTCCTGCAAAGCAGCATCTCCTAGCTGTCATTTCGTTAAAGCGATGAAGGTAAATGCGTGATGGAGTGGGGAGCTGACATTTGCTGGGGGAAGCTCAGCGGAGCAGCGGGCAGCTCCCGACCCCGTGCAAAGCAAACCCTCAGCGCTCCTCAGCTTCTCTCCTGACATCCACCTTCTTCTTGAATATTCCTCCCAGCTCTGGGAGCGAAGAGCTTGGCTGCAGTAAAATCCAAATGTGCAAAGTGGAACCAGCAGGAAATTCACATTTTACCAAAAGCGGGAGCCAAGTGAGGTGGCGGTGCTGCCAGCTCAGGCTCCGGCTGCAGTGTGGGTGCAGGGGGTTGTGTGAGGCAAATCTGGGGTCAAACGGGTCCAAGGGCTGCGAGTAAGGTCCTGATCCACAACAAACAGAAATCAAACAAAATGGCTCACCTTGGTGTAAAGGAAACAGGGCCTTTGAGTGTATCATTTTCTGTATGCATCCAAAATATCAGTGAGACGGGTCACCTTGGACAAGGATTCCTTGCAGTTCCGCAGAGCTTCTCTGAGCTTCCAGGTACTTCAGGAAGTAGCTGCAGGACTTACCTGTCGGCTGCAGTTTTATATCCCCAGCTTTCTCTACCCAAATGCATCTATTCCTCTTAATCCTAGTAGTTAATGAATGGTCTGCTAAAAGAAATAAAATCTCTCTGCTTCCCTAGAGATGGGGAGGATAGTGCTTGCTCCTGGGCTATAAAGTGTGGGAAGGAGGTCTTTTGGGGGTTGGGGTTTTTTCAAGTGTTGAGGGAGCCAATATGGTGTGGATTGTATTTTCATTGAGAACTTGGTTTGCTGTATCTGAGGCCAGGTAAGGGAAAAAAAAAAAGAGGAAAGCCACTTGATTCTGTGCCTGGAGTAAAGCAAAGTGGTTCAAGGCCAGAGTAAACATGAAACAAATGAGAGGAAAAAAACAAATGTGAGAGAAGAGAGGTGCTGTGATTTAGCAATGAGCTGAGCTTGGAAGAGGCAGCGGCTCGGTTGCGTCCCCCCGGGGATGCTGGGGCTGCCGTACCCACTGGCGCTGCCCATCTCCCTGGCTCCAGGCAGAGCCACATCCCCAGCCAATTTTCATGTATTCCAGGGATGCTCCATCACAGGTTGTTTCCAACTCCGTCCCGCTGCACCGTGCTGGCGGTATCTGGGTGTTTCTGATCACCTCCCCAAACCTGGCGCTGTTCCACCTCTCGGGCTGACTCCAGATGGCAGGATGAGGTTTCCTTGGTTTGATCTGTACCACAACAGACTTTTAAACAGTGTTTTGTTGCCACCATTTCCAGCCCTGAGCTGAGCTCCCTTCTCAGAAAGATCACTGCTCAGAAAAGAAAAAAAAAAAAAGCCCCCCAAACTGTTGAGAATTGAATGTAAATGGCTTGGGGGAGGCTTCAGTTGAGGTTTGTTTCTTATTTCGTCTGTGCATATTATAGAGATACATCTGATACAGAGATGTCTGAATCAGATGTGCAGAAAAGCTCAAAATTTGCCTGGACAAGACAATCTGATCTAGTTGGATCGGCTCTGAACAAGGGGTGGAACCACACAACCTCTAGACAATCCCTTCCAATACAATAGGCAAAACCTAAAAACCCAGTATCGGTAGTCTTAAAAACTGACTTGTGAGATAGGAGCTTCAATCATATGCCTTATACCAGCAGCCATATGCAAAGCTATAGATTATGCACAGCAATATGAAATCCCCAAAAGGCAGGCTTATTCTGGATATTTAGTCCACCAAACTGAACTATCAAGAACACTTTGGGGGGAAAAACAAAAAAAAAAAAAACAAAAAAAAAAACAAAAAAAAAAAAAAAAAAAACAACCAAACAAAAATAACTAGCCCCACATAATTTCATTTCCTCTGAACTAACATAACCAGAATGGAAACAGGCAATAGTCATAGAGGATGGTTTCTCCAGAACAATGGCAGTCTGGATATTCAAAGAGAAAAGGATGTTCAGGATTATAGACCTATTTCTTATTTCCTCCTTGCTCGCAGCTCCCATGCAGAAGGGAGATGTGAAGCAAAAGTGGCTTCTCCCTCCATCTGGTTGAGGAACTGATTGAACTGCAACAACTGCTGAAGTCTCAGCCCCCAAAAGCTAACACACAACCCAAATACTCTGCAGCTGGGCACCAGCATAATCTTCAGATAAACCCTTTGCTGGCGATATTAACTGTATTTCTTGCTTCTCTATTGCAGCCTCTAGGCCATGATGCTGCCAGTTTGCTAAACAAAATGTGAAATCACAGTCGCGTAACCAGACAGAGCTCGCACTAAAGAGACAGGGAGATGCTGAGATGTTACTGTGGCACTATGTGTCTTGTTGTACCTGCTGTCAGATCGTGTTAGGATGCTTCTCAGTCCTTCAGTGGCTCCAAATCTGGGGGCAGAACAAGAATTCCCAACATTTGTAAGTCCAGTATAGGAATAGGAGCAATATGGTGTTTGATCTAATAGCAGCACTGTGATGTAAGGAGCCTTGGGGAAATTCAGGAGCACATAAACTTTTTATTTCTTTTACTTAGAGACACGGCCAACTCACTCTGATCTCGTTGGACCTGCTCGGGGTGGGAGGTGGGACTCCATTTGTTTCCTAACCTCAGGACACCCCAGCTTGCCATTTCTCCTGCTCTCTGCCTACAGCATTTCACAGTTTCCCTGTTTTCCTCTTTGCATTAAACATCCTGAAGGCTGCAGAGCAGGAGAGATGCAGTAGCTGTGGCATTGAGTAGATGGTCTGTGGACATTTGTAAGAAAACTCAGTTGTCCACCCCTCCACAACTTTCTTCTTCTGTGCTTTCTTGCTGTTTCTCCTGTCCACCTTGTCAAGCATTGAACAGGCTGCCCAGGGCAGTGGTGGAGTCACTAGCCCTCAAGGGGTTGAACAGATAGAGATGAGGTTCTCAGGGACCATGGGGCAGTGCTGGGGTGGGTTATGGTTGGACTCAATGATCTTGTGGGTTTCTTCCAACCAACATGATTCTATGCTTCTATGATTTTATGATTCTATGATCTTCTCAGCATTCAGGATATATAATTTTGTCTGTCAGTGTCATCCATGCATTCAAGGAAAAAGCAGGAGAAATCCGGATGGGAAACACCTTCCTGAATTACTCAAAGTCCAGGCTGGACTCTTTGTAGGGAACGCCAGGCTCAAACTCAGTTGTGGTCCTCACCAGCATAAACAAGGTCACAGTTATTATAAAAAACTTTGAAGAAATGTTGATTGTGAGTAGTTTGTGTGGCCAAGCTGCAGAGCGAGCCCTGTTGTGGTGTCTGGGGTTGCTCAGCACCCTCCAGGCACTGGATGGATCAGACCTTGACATGCCAGTAGGTCAGGCTGCAACCAGCATTTCCCACAGCAAATCCCCCCTGCGCTGGCAAGACCCGAGCCCTGTCCCTGCGGTGGGAACTGCCACCCCACAGCATTAAAGAGATCAGATTTACAAGGAGGATAAAGCCAAACTGTCCCCCGAGGCCATGTGCCTGCTGCCACCTTGGAAAGGGCTTGGGATTGGGACAAGCTCTGTGGCTGGATGCTGGGGGAACACTATGCCAGGGGAGGGGGCCCCTAATTTGGTGTCCCCCCCTTTCCTTGTGCAGAAGCAACGTGCCATCTCCCCCAAAGGCAGCGATGCTGGCAAGGGCAACGCCAGCGTGTGTGCGCCAGCTCTGCAGGGCTGTGCGAGCCGCTTGCATCCATCTGCAGGCGGCAGCACGGGCCAGGGGTGCACAGGGTGGGCTGTGACGGGGACTCCACTGCAGGAAAAGTCCACAACATAATTAATAGTAATAATAATAATAATAATAATAATAATAATAATAATAATAATAATAATTTTTCCTTGCTGCCCTGATTTTTTCCCTCTTCAGTTTAAAATTCCTTATTGACTTTAATCAAACTAAGGTGAGATTCATGAGTTTGGTCAATTTAGGGATTTTTTTTTTTTAATCATAGGTTATTCTTTTTTTAAAAACTAATACATGAAAAAAAAAAGGTGGGCTTTTGCCAAGCAGGTTTTCCCAAGTTCTCATAGCTCTGCATTATGTGGCTCGGTGTCTGGAGCAGGCTCCAAGCCCGACTTCCAAACGACCTGGAAAGGGTCCTAAACCAACGTGGCTGCAGGCGAGTGGGAGTTGAGCTCTGCGGATCACTGCGGCGCTGGAGGAGACACACAGGAATCCCCAGTTGTGAAATCTGCTTCACCTCCAAAAGGCAGGAAAGTTCACACGCTCCGGGCTTGTAGTTTGAAAGGTATTTAGTGATATTGTTTTCCTGGAGATGTCTAAGTAAGACTCAGCTTAATGCTGCCACTTAAGAAAAATAAAGTGAAGTTATTCTATTATCTTGCTATCTCTGTGAAAGAAAAAGAAGTAAATACACAGTAACAATTGCTTTTTACCTTCCCATTGCTCCAAATATTGAATCTAGCCATGGCCGAGTCCCAGATGGTGAAGCATTTAACTTCATTTTCTAACCTCTTTTGAGGCTCGGTTTAATTTATTAAGAGGTTACTCTCAGGACAGATCACGCGACACGTAAGTGTAAATTGAACCAGGTAGATCCGTGATTTACTAACTGGGTGACTTGCAAGCTCAAAAATAGGAATGCTCTAATACACGTTGCAGTCAGACAGAAGTCACTGGTGTGTTCCAGGTACCTGCGGAGAGGGCAGGATCAAGTCCGAAATCCAAAGTCTTTCCTTGCCTGTGGTGGCAGCACATCTCTCACTCCCTCTCTTCTGAGCTGTACAAGCAGTGAGCTCAAATTTCACCTCCATTCACAGCCTTAGCCTTGGCCTGGAAGTGAATTTGCCCAGTAGTCACTGTGAGAAATGCCGTTAGCCCCTCTAAGTCCAGAACAAGTGGGACTTCTAGTTTTTCCTCTCCTCTTGCAATAATTCAGCATGTCACCCGGCCTCACTGATGCCCGTTGAGCTGAGTATGCACCACAGCTGGAAAGCCATCCTTATTTTCCCTTTTCTTTTTAAATACTTCTTGAAGTATCCCTTCCTGTGTCACCTTCTTCCCTTGTTTTGGGGATGGGGCGCTGTGCTGTCCCCTCCATGCTCTGTTACCATGTAAAACCACCGCAAGCTCCTCTGCGTGGCTCAGGGTCCTTGAGCATCTGTGCTGACCTGCTCCTCAGGGTCATGATACCAACAGCAACACTTGTGGTCACCCTGCTAGTTCCAAAAGCCAGAAATTTTCACCATATCAGGCCAATACACACCATTTTAATGCCCATCGTGAAGTGCACAGAGAACTTAAGGCAGAGCTGGTGTGAAAGCACTGTGTCTCCTTCAGTAGTGCAGGGTTCATGCCTAGCAAAGCTCTGAATTAAAGCCTTTCAGGAGGAGATTAGGATCCTCCTAGCTGTTTCCCAGATGAGGAAAGAGTGACCAGTGACTTCATTGCAAGCAAAAGAAGATGAACGCATGCCAGGCAGCGACGGTCCAAGCGATAGAGCTGTTTTCTGCTCAGCCGCTGTTTTATTGTAGCTTTTGGAAGCAGCACCAGTGCTGTGGTTATTAATTTATTATTATGTGAATTCCAGCTGTTGATCGTGTGTTTCACCCATGAGCAGAAAAACAGCCCCTCGCTGAGGCTGAGAGTAAATGAATTTCAGATTTCCTTGCAGAAGAGTGTCCGCCCGAGCCGGTGTTGGCGACGGGGACTCGCGGCACACGGTGGGACGGTGCCCGCGGCGTGGGGAACGGCGACTTGCAGTTTGGTGGGGGAACGGGCTGGATTGCCACAGCCTGGGGGAGCTGAAGAGCTGCTGAAAAAGGGCTTTGGTTTAAATAAACCTCCTCCTCTAAGGCAGGGGTAGGGTTTTGTGTCGAGGAGGGGGAAGTGCAAAGAACCGGCCATATGTTTTAGTCCAGTCGTTATAAATTACACCTACTCTTGCCTTGGTGCGGTGTCAAAGATGAAGCGAGGGTGTTTTATTAGCAACAGAGAGAAATTCAGACTCAGGGCACCATGGGATGGGAATGGAATGACCTGCTTGTGGGGTCTTCCCAGCATCTCCCAAAGATAAGCCCAGTTCTGCCACCCTCCAGCAGCACCTTGGTCTGGTATTTTGCAACACAGCAGCCCCTGCCCCTTTGGTTTTCCCTGTCCGGTGTTCATACTTGATGTTTAAATCACTTACAAAGACATTTAATTCTCTTTCACATGCCAGCACATGGCCCTTGTAAGCCTTTAGGGTTGGGGGCGAGGAGGGGGGTGTTGGCTTTTGCGAGCAGTATGTACATTAATTCCAACATAAAGAGCTGCAGTAAATCACTTAATGCCTGAATCAAGTTAGTTGTTGTTGTTTTGGTGAATTGGGACCATATTCGGGACTATAATAACCTAATAATGGACAGTGCAGGCATAGACCACACTGTAATGTATATTGTAGGGGAATATGGTAATAGTCTGAAATGGCAATTCTCCTAAATAAATAGCACATCAACTTACTTAAACCTAATCATAAATGGGACAAATTGGACCCATGTGCAAACAGAAACCTGAGCAGAACGCAGGAGTTAAAGAAGCCATTGTTTCCCAGCCTGACCCTGGGCAGAGAAAGCCTGTGTCAGGTTACATCTGTTAAAATGATTCTAATGCCAGCCCAGTATTTTAATTATAAATATATAAAACATTTAATAAGAAGACATTCTGGGCTTACTAAGTCTTTAAAAACTGGATGTGGGCGGAGTGGGTAGAATGGTATTCCATGTGCCCCAGACAGAGTGCCAGCGCATAATGATTGAATGTTTTCCTGTAATAAATTGAAAAAATCTGGTTTGTAAGAATGGATCCAAATCACTTGGCATTAGAAAGGTAATTTGTTACCTAGCTTCCTCTTGGAAACGGCCTGCTTCCAAGTTTGCTGGAACTTAGTTTCTAGGGACTGCAATGTCCAAAAAGAGAAAGAAAGAACAACCAGGATGCTTACGGCTTTGATGTTACACACACACACACACACACACACACACACACACACACATGCTGTTGTTTCTGCCTCTTTCCTCTTTTTTTTATTAATTCTCAGTTTTTCAGTCCTCCCTCTCATGGCTCCGAACACGAGATTCAGCAGCCAAAATAAAAGAGGTTACTCAGGACAAAAGCCAGATCTATAGCCACCTTCTTTGTACCTTTCCAAATCTCAAGCCTGCTTAATTATGATTAATTGCCACATGGATAATCAGATACAGTTTCAAAAGGTTGGAGATGACAGTCCAAGGACACCAGGGAAGAAGGAAGGTTCGCCTTTGTTACAAGCAAAGAAAAAAAAATACCAGGTCCCTTCCTCAGCCCATAACCTTTTCTTATTTTAACAATTCCAAACGGAATTAATACCATCAGTATATTGTTCCCGCTCCTGGGAACTGAACTTCAACTGTACAATTTCTGCAGCTGTCAGTTTTTTCAGCCCTGCTGTCAATAACGCAATGTTGGGGTGCCCTTCTTCTTGAATGAAAGCAGTTTCAAGTTTCTGCTTTATGTCTGTGCTTTCTGGGTGGCGTGACATGATGAGAAAGTATAAAAAAATAATAACAGCAGTTAAAAAGCTTCCACTCTTGACTTAACTGGATCAAATGTAATAGACTACAGTCTTTTCTCCCGATTTCCTCTGCTTGTTTTAGAAAACACTGTGAAAAGTGCAGGAGATTTTGTCTTGCCAGCTCTTTCCTCCATTTAAAATCCCTTTGGCTAAGTCAAGGATCACAGTATGTCATTTCCAGCCTAACAGAAGTGCTGGGCCTTGTTCAGCTCCTATTACTAGGAGGCAAATCCCTAGGTTGCAGGCGCCAGTGTTTCTCCATTTGGCTCCTTTCCCAGTATTGTTTCCTTCATTACATTCCAGAGTGCCTCTCAGCCAGTTAATGTTTGCACTGGGAGGTCCAAATATCCAGCAATCAGCACTGAACTTTTCTCTTTTTGTTGAGAATTGCAGGTTTCAAATGCAATCACTGGCTTTAAAGAAAAACTTACAGGTGAACACAACAGCACTAATTTCCATTTTATTCACAAACAGTTATATTTTCTGCAGTTTCTCCATGTGCACTCGTAAAATGGTTTCAGGAGGTGCCTGGGTTTTTCAGAGCTTGTAGGGGCTGGAGTTGTTTTATGGATTTGGGGGTAAATGCTGCCCTGCACGCACCTCTCCCACGCACACAACAACTCCCATGCTCGGATGTTATCTCTGAGTATTATTCCTAGTTAAGCCATTGCATTATCATTATTATTAAAACTGTAGTGAGCTGAAAACAGATGCAATAATTTGGATTGCATGAAGGGTCAGAGCGTTCACACTGGCTTACACCTCACCCCTGCGAGCACAGGGTGGGAGGTTTGGTTTTTAAATTGCTTTTGGTGTCATTTAATTTGTAAGAGTAAGGGCAAGTTACAACCTTTTGTGCTGTTTGCTTGGGGGGGATTCATGCTCTGGGTTTTCCATGGGTATTGATTTTCCCATGTGGATGACTGGGGGTGCTTTGGGGGGTTCCACTGAGATGCACCAACTATGGGTGATTACCTCTGAGAGCATCGCTCCCTTCTATTATTCTGCCACCATAATCCCCTGTAAACAGCGACAAAACTTTCTGTACATTGACAGAGGATGAGGCCCTTTGTTTTCAGAAGCTGTGTCATCCATACCTTGGGCAATTTGAATGGTTCTATACGAAGACTTTTGATGAGACAGCCCTGTATAGTTTGCTTTCTATGGGTTTACTATTAATTTTCAAGAACTAGCTTGATAGTCATAGGCTTGATTAAGCAATTAAAAAGTCCACAACAGAAAAAAATGCAAAGGTTGGGAAATCCTCAGTGTTTTCCATAAAGCCTCCAGCTATGCATCCACCCATGATCGTATGTCATATGGATGGTGTCATAGCGTCCTAAGGGTGCTAGCTCACAGCGATGATATCGAATTCATGGAAGTGTATATGCTCAGAGAGAATACTAATGTTAACTCAGTCTAAATAACAACACTGCCAAAGGAGGAAAGCAAAAGATGAAATACAGTGGATTTCAGGAGGCAACAAGCTCTCATTTATTAAGATCACAGGCATTTTACAGGTTACAAATCATAAAGCAGAAATAACTTCATAATATACAGGTCAGGAATGTGCATGGGATATTGAGGAACTATTTCCTTGGCAATAATCTGCCACAGATAGTCAGAAGCGTGCCTTTTCTGGCACAACAAATCATTGCTGATTAATTTTGTCTGCCTTTGTCTCAGAGAAGCAACGAGACACTTCACTCTGCATTTCATACTTACTTCCACTCTATTCTTTCGTAATGCATAATTTTTTGCAAGATAGGCCAAACACAATGTTCTTTGTTTTACGTCTTTGACATCATTTTTGCTTGAACACGGCATACCAGACACTAGTCCAAGCCCACCAAAGGATCTGTTTGGTCCCCAGCGCCACTTTGCCACCACTGGAGATGTATCCATCCATGGACCTGCTGAGGAGATGGTGAAGGGTTGGACACGGTA
The DNA here is from genome assembly GCF_963082525.1 of Nesoenas mayeri. Lineage (NCBI taxonomy): Eukaryota > Metazoa > Chordata > Aves > Columbiformes > Columbidae > Nesoenas > Nesoenas mayeri. The sequence continues at coordinate 38,277,205 of NC_137551.1, forward strand.
CCAGCATCAACAAATCGGGAACATTTTCCTCTCAGCTGGCATTCAAGGGCAAGTCCCAATATGAGTTGTGGGAATCACCACAAGAAGAAAAACTGAAGTTTCTCACTTGAGGAGTGGCAAAAGCAGGGCTGGATGCAGCTGCGAAGTCAAGGGGAGGGCGGTACGGCACCGCAGCATCTTCCCTCACGCTTTATTTATTGCATTCTAGAGCCAGCCAGGCCGGGTGAGGGTCTGCCTCATCGGCTGCACATAGGAACTTCACAGCATCCCCAGAAGGACAATAGATACGATAAATGCCAAAGGCAATGTCAAAACCCATAACTTTCCTATCATTAAGATAACATTCACAGCTATTAAACATCAACAGATCAGACATGGAGGATCTCCAAAGCATGTGTGAACTTCTCCGGGCTCCTTGTACTGTTGGTGTGAGACAGCTGCGCGGGTGGTTATTTCTGAGCATGCTCTCCACTTTCTCAAAGTTTCTCTGCTTTCAATAGAAATTCCCAATTCCACATTGGTTATTATGGATCACTCTGAAATGGGCTGAGGGAGACTTTTCAAGAAATGAGACAGGTGTGGTAAGTCAGGGGCTCAGGAGAACCCGGGCAGGCAGGATTCTCTGCTCTGATAGACAAACACGGAGTAGAAATGAACAGAGGAGGTTTTGGAGGTTTGTTCATCAGTTAAAAGCATTCCCACAGGAAGATGTAGGGGGATGAATAATGCCCTTAAAAAACCCCATAATTGCAAGGTAACCAAAACGTTTTATTTAATGGTTTGTGGTCGCTGTCAGATTTGGAGAGAAGAGTGACTTCTGTTGCTCCCCATCAATGCCTTAAATCCACTTCATAGTGTACAGGCTCCACGGTTCACAACAAGGGTAAAGAAAAATCACATTCTGGGGGGAAAAAGTTGTAGCACCAAGACTTCCTGCAGAACAAAGTCTGGGATATCAACCGCCCACCATCTGCAGAGACTGTGTATTCAGGGCAGAATCATAGACCAGTTTGGGTTGAAGGGACCTTCCCAGCTCCCCCAGTGCCACCCCCGCCATGAGCAGGGACATCTTCACCAGCTCAGGTTGCTCAGAGCCCTGTCCAGCCTGGCCTGGGATGTCTCCAGGGATGGTTCATCCACCACCTCTCTGGCCAACCTGGGCCAGGCTCTCACCACCCTCAGGGCCAGCAATTCCTTACTCATGCCCAGCTTGAATCTCCCCTCTCCTAGTTTAAAACCATCCCCTCTTGTCCTATCACAGCAGCCCCTGCTAAAAAGCTTGTCCTCGTATTTCTTATGGGCCCCTTTTCAGTACAGAAAGGTGGCAATAAGGTCTCTGCGGAGCTTCTCTTCTGCAGCTGAACACCCCAGCTCTCTCAGCCTGTCCCCCAGCAGAGCTGTTCCAGCCTCAGATCATTTCTGTGGCTCCTCTGGCCCCTCTCCAGCAGGTCCATGTGTGTCCTGTGCTGAGGACCCCAGCTGCAGTCCTTTGGTCAATACATTTCTGGGGGTTTATACCCGCCCAGAGAAGCTCCTGGGCTGGATTTCACATTCTTATCTGAAGCTGGGTTGGTTTTGCTTCTTTCAGGTAAGGCAACACTTCCCAATATCTCCCCCCACCCCAATATCTCCCAAATGAGAGAAAATTAATGAACCCTGGCCCTGGGCACTGCAGCAGTTCCTGGGAAAGTGGAGGTTTTCATGGAAGAGCTTCCTAATTGGGGCTGGTGGAAACCTGGAGAGGTGACTAGTTTCTCTGTTTACCTAATTCATCTTTAATGTCACTGAAGTTATCAGGAAAAATAGTATTGCTGTTAGGGGTTATGGTTTCTGTTGTTAGTGCTTGCCTCCTATTCACATTCCCTGAGCCACCACCTTCATCCTCATCGCTTTCATCCATCAGAACGATAACCAAACCAAAACCAGTGTGTTCATAACATTTCGTCCAACTCCAAAAAAACCCAAAATAAACAACAACCAAAAAAAAAAAAACAAAAAAAAAAAACCCCAAACCAAACCAAAAACAGAAACAACCCCAAAGCTGAAAGAAAACAGTCAATAGATGCTGATTTTCTCACTTAACTTATTTTATAGTAATTCTCTCTGATTTTCTACCAAGATGCCCACCTGATCTTCCTTTCTCTCCAGTCTCTCCCAGTATTGGCCAAATGCTGCTAATCATGTAAGATTCAGCCCATGGAAATAGGCTACAACTAAGAGAAATTTACCCTTTGACCTTAACGCCTTCACATCCACAATAGAGACCAAGAAATGTCTTTGCTAAAAGGAATGCATTTTCCTTGGCAAAAAAGGATTTTTTAGAGCAAATCAAATTAATGCCATAAATAGAATATTTATTTATTTTTTTTTTTTTCTGTTTCACAAAAGCAACACAAATAAAATAGAAACAATTCGGTTATTTTAGAATGAAGAATGACAAAACACATTTTCCAAGAATTTTCAAGGAACTAAAAGTGGAACATCATAAATGTTTTTGCTTCTCTCTCTACGTAACTGAAAGTGATTTACAAGCAGGAATTAATTCTGAATTAATGCACTGCATTGAAGCAGGGATTAGTTAGCCCAAAGTTGTCCATAGACAGTTTAGTTGGGAGAGCATCTTCAGAGCACATCCTTTTCCATGTCTAGTGGTGGCCAAAAATGTCTATGGTAACTAAAACAATAATCTCTATGGAAAAAAAAAGTTTGGAAAAATGTTCAAAATAATTTTAGCTCCCTTTGTTATCTGAAAATAAGGAGGAGGCTCCACATCATCCGAGCATTTTGTGCATCACAAAGTGCTTTGCAGGGCATCGCTCAGCCATGACCTGTTGAGGCACATTTTTAGCTGGAGGGTCTGGGATGCAGGGGGCTGAAGTGAAGAGTCTTGCTCACTCACCAAGCCTGTTGCAAGACCTGGGAACAGCACTTTCCTGCTTTTCCCATCCACAAGGAGCAAAGCTGATATTTTTCAGTCTAGATTACTATTTTCTTTTTTCAGATTAAGGAAAACAAAAATGAGAAAGAAAGAGAAGTGGTGACTCATTGCAGTTTCTTTGCTGAAACACAGCTGCCCTTGTCACAGGAACACGATGCTTAGAACTCGCATCCAGAATTTATTGCAAAATAAAACTGAAACTTTTAAAAACAACAAGACTAAACGATGCTTCTAATCCTTTTTTTAATATGTATTTGTGAGTGTAGGTCCAAGCTCCAGCCACGATCAAGGGTGGGAATGGAAACTCGAGGGAAACTAAGTTCTTGTGAAATTTTCAGACAAATTTTGCAAACCCACACAACTGGAGAAGCTTCAAAATCAGTATGTGCTTTTTTTAAAGCTTTGATGCTTTTGAACTTCTTGGAATTCCTTCTGTGGCAGGTCAATATAACAACACCTGCACCACCACCCCAAGGTAATATTGCAGTTTTTCTCCGGTCTTGTTTTTGAAAATGTGCAATAAGCCCAATGATCCAAATGCAGGAAATAAAAGGACTGTGTAGATGTGTAAATCTACTCCAAATTTCAGCAGTGCAATCTCTTCTATTTAGGAAAAACATTCCTTGCTTTGCTATGATCTTTCTGCTTCCAAAACACCGAGACCTTACGTCTGACTTACTGAACTTTGAATTGCCACCTCGCCGATATTAATAATTTACTCATTAGCCTAGTGCCACACTTCTGTAAATGAACTTACACCTTGGGGATAAACCTGCCTCATTCAGGAAAACTGTTCAGAAGTGACATTCACCGGTTGGAGAAGTTTCTCATAAGCCTAAAGCTTGAGCTGCTTCTTAATATGTTTGATACTGAACAGTTCCTCAAAGAGAAGGGGGGAAATACATAAGGGGATCAAGAAGAGAAGTGTTTCTGCAGTGGCTTTTACTCATCCTGAGTAAAACAGAAGGAAAATTTTGCCATGTAAGCCAAGTGTGATTGACATTTGCAGCCTCCCCTTTATTTAATAAGCTAGCTCAGTAAGAAAAACGTGCAGGTGGTGTACAGGGAAAAAGCGCAAAGTAGGAGATAGGAGGAAGAGAAAGATGACCTGGTTTTGCTTCCAAGCTAATTTTACATCACTTTACCTATATTTAGTTACATTTCTATTTAATAGGGTTGCAGCTCTTGGACTGAGATTCTCGTTGTTGTTTTCGGAGTGATTCAGATTTCTAAGAACTGGTGGTGGCTGGGTTTTTGTTGTTGTTTTCCTAAGACTTCATGACCTTCTTCCATGAGTTTATTTTAGATATAGTGGAATGTCCCAGAGAAAATTCCAAATGGTCCTTAATATATGAAATGTTTCCAGAAAGGAGAAATTCTCAGTGGACTATGAAACTATTTTTCAATCATGGTGTATAGCACATGAACCACGGCTGAGTTTTTTTCAGTATGAAATTATTGCCCAGTGGGTTAAAAGAAAATAAAGGATAATGGGATTTTTCCGTAAGGCTGGAGCATTCACAAGGGTTTCCTCCCCACTAGATGTCACTGGAACTGTTTGAAATGTTTGGAAGAAACAACCCCAAATTCCCCAGGTTTTGAGCTTTCTTATAAACATGAGACTTGGGTGAGGTTGGCTCATGAGCCTTGCAAGGGAATCCAGATTGACAGGAGGTTAATCATGCAAAGTTCATGGTTAGGGACAGAGCTGGGGAAAAATCAGGTGAAACACATGAGGCTTGGCTTTGTGCTTGGAGGTTTTGTCCTTCTTTGGGAAACCCAAAAGGAATCAAAGAAAACACCTGGACACAGTCAGCATTTGGCTGGGACATCTTCAAAGAAAGAACATGGTCCTACAGAAAATGTGTTGCACCTTCTACCGAGCCAGCAGTGGCCCAGTGCTGGGATGACCAGACCAGCTGGGCTTTGGGACATCATCCAATCTGCCACAGAAAAAAGAAAACAGGAATTCTGACAGCTTGTGTCATGAAATTTTCCGTGGCTATCCTTCTCAGAAGCACTGATGTTCACCCCATGCCACTAAGGAAGGCATCTCCTTCTCAGATTGTTAGGTCTACTATTTAAATTCTCCCTGTAGTTCCAATTGACTACAGGAATCTTCTTCCATTCTTATTCAGAATTCAGTTTAGTGTGATTATGTGGCCATGCATCAAATATGGCAGTATAATATGTCCTTTCATCTACTTGCCATAATACATCCCTTTTAGTGCCACATAAATCCCTGAAAATATTGCTGTCTTCTGCTCTTGAGATTCTTCATGTGCCTCTTTGCCTTACTGCCTTCCTCTTCTATTGTTTCTCCAAGCTGAATTAATTCGCTTTTTTCTTTTTTTCTTCCCTAACGCCAGTGCTCTGCTCCTGAGCAGACACCGGTGAAACAACAGAGTCAGAGAGGAGCCAAGAGCAACCCCGCTGCTGGCACAACACCTGTCCCAGCTCCAAATCGCTTCATCTCCTCCTGTAGATAAAGTGGGGAGCAGCTCCCGGGTGTCCATGCCTGCTGTTGGAGCAGCGGCAGATGTCCTCACGGAGCTGGGAAGTTGTCATTGAGGAATTACAGGAGCCAGCATGGTGCTCCTGATCCTCCCAGACCAAAGCTGCACCCCAGGAAGGACAGCAGGTTGTCTCCTTTGCTGTTGCTGGGAGACCCACCAGCACAGCAGATGTGTATTTATTTTACATAGGTAACAAGTGGGCACCAAATACCATGAAGCTCTTTCCATCCACAAAAGTGTAAGATTTGTAGCAACACTGGCAACTATTTCTTCCTCACTGAAACTCGTTTTCATAACTCTTTCTGTAGGATTAGTCACGTCTTCATCATGTTGGCTCCTTGTCTTGCTCCAGACGGGCAATGAAGGCACCAGCCTGGCCATGTCCCGTGGCAGTGACATGGTCACACACCTGCCCAGCTGTCCTCCTGCATTTCACAGGTTCTGACTTGGTTAATTAATTGGTAAATTAATTGTATCACTTCACGATAACCCCCTAGTAGGCATAGTTGTGTTATGTGGGGCAAGCACAACAGAAAAAAGGTATATTCCCTTATATAACTTCTGTATTAAGTTGTTATTATATTAAGCCAGCAAAGTTTCAGCCTATTCAATATTCAGTAAATTTAAGAAAATGAATTGAAGCTGCTTGCCTATTTTAATATGTACTCCCGAAGACATTTTCCAATTTTTTTATGGTTTAATTAAAGCCTCATGGCAATGGTATGCTCCTTTCTACCTACTATGCCAGCGGTTAAAAATTACGGGGCTTCAAGTACCCTGCATGTCTTTAATTGCTCTATTGAAGATAAAAGAGTAGCGATATTTTTATCGCAACTTTTACAGCAAGGAAAATTAAAAATGCCCCTTACCCAAGTGAGTGGAGCAAACCACGAGCAGCAACATCTCCGCCTCCTTGCCCCTGCCCCACTGGTGTCCAGACCTTAACTTGTGCCCTTTCATTTTGCAGCCCATTTTGGGGAATATTTCATTCTGCTGTATGTCCCGATGAGCAGAGCAACGTCCCCACCACACTTCTTAACATTAAAAAAAAATAGTGCTGAAATCTCTAAATTAAGAAAGTACAGGACAATGCAGAAGAAGGTTACAAGTATATTAGGATAAGGGCACCACAATTATATGAAGAAGTCTGGAGAGAAAAGATTACATTGTTCTGACAACAACATTTTTCAAACATTTAGACCTTTAATATCATTAATTTAAAGTACAAGATTAAATATTTTATGCAAATACTAGACAACAGCAAAGAGCTTCACATATTAGGATTTGAAACAAATTGAAAGCATGCAAGACATATTCATTTCTTAAGCAGTTTAGTTAAAAAATCGGTATTGTCTCTATCAGGATTAATTGACAGTAACTCTTTGTGTTCAAATGGATTTAACTTCACTGTGGTTTGTTTTCTAGATATCATTGTCCTCGAATAATCATGGATAAAGGGAAATGCAAAAGGACAGATCAAGTAAAAATATATCTTCACATCATAAACAGAGAATTATGTTTAAATTTCATTACTAAATGAGATTTCAGTTTCCTATACTGTGCCTAATCCTGCACTATAAAAGATGTATAAAACCTACTGACAAATTCTAACAGACTTTGTGGAAGTTGCATATATTGATTAAAACATCAAGCAGTTACATACAAACCAATAATGAATTACTTCTTGTTGGAAGATAAAACTTTGTGATATTTAAAATTACAGACTTGAAAGTAAGTAAAATTACCCCTAATTATGCAGAAGGGAGCAACACCTTAGCAGTAAACAAGATAAGCACCTCAAACAGCACTAATAATTTTAATTAACATTTTCTAGTTTCCTTTCACCTCCTTTCAAGGTCATCTGCTACTTTTCCCTGGTACAACGCTACAGCACAGTGTTAAAAACTTACATTCCATTATTAATCACTCTGATAAGCCAAAAAAAAAAAAACCTAAAAAACAACTTTCTAGGACAGATTTAAAAAAATAATTAAAACCAAAATCACTGAATTGTGTGCAAAAGCAAACATTGCATTGTGTAGAACTGTCAGGAAGGTTTTTGCAGGGAATTGCTCTCAGAAGTCAGATTCCAGCAGCTGGGACTCAGTTGGTCATTTGGGGCCTGATTCTGAACACCAGCAGCAATATTCTTCTGGGAAATCTGTAGAACCCATTAATATTCGAGGTGTAAATTGACAAATTTAGATTATGCCCAAATTGTTAGATATTCAGATTGTAATCAAAGTTCAAAAGATTCCTAAGGTGAGAACACTGAAAATGAAAATTTGGCAAGGTGTGATAAACTACACACTATTTGTGTTATTTTTCTCTTGAGCACCAATTAATAAACGTGTGTTCAAGATACATGATTTTGCTAAGCTCTTGCTAAACTCCTACCAAAAGTTGGTAGGAAAAGGACTTTGTTATATCAGTGGTTTTGTTCCATGCCACAAATTTCATGTACGAGGTCACTTGGAATATAATGTGTAGTGAAAGAATCTCATTAGGCTAAAATGAATGTAAAATGTGTCAATTTGATCCAAATGAGAACTGTAGTAAAACCATGTTTGATGTTCATGTGCAATAAATCTTTAACATTTGTCTGTAAAGTATTAGAGAACCCATAGGGAAATCTCTATTTGTGATAGCTGCACATTTTCAATGATTTTTCCTATAATCCTTTGTTGACATTTAGCATATGGTACCAGAAAAGAAGATCCTAAAATGAGAATTATTACTTATTATTCTAAGGTAAACAAGATGGACACCTTGGATATAGGTTTTCTGAGAAAGACAAAAATCATGAAAACATCCGTCTATCAGTAGTGACTGTTCATCTTTCAGTCGCTCCTGGGTGCAAACGTATGGAATCAAAGGTGCCCGACCCGGCCGAGAGTCAATTCGGCGTTAAAACCTCTGACACCCCCATCCTGCCAGTTGGGTTTTATTTTGATATATTCATATTGTTAATTACTGTTGTATTTCAATTTTCTCTCTAGTATTTTTGTTCATTCATAATAGCTTTATGGTTCAGTGGACCGAAGTGACTAAAATGAAAGATTTCTAAGATTTCTTTTGGGAGTAATTTACAAAAGACCACAATTTTTTAATTGCTCTTGATGTTTAGTTCTGGGTATCTGGAAGAGGAGAAATCAGCCCAACTCTTTTAGTTGCCACACCAACCGTATCGGATATGTGTTTTTCGCTCCGTTCCTTGCAGCCCACCGGCCCTATTTTGAGGTCTGTGTTATAGCCGTGCCGCCGTGTTTATATTTCTGCAGCTCACACTTGCGTTTGCAAGAGAATTACGAGCTATTTGCATCCTTTGAGGAGGCTCAGGGAATAACGGGTGAAATGTCAGAAACAATTAAGAAAAATGGAGGCATTTCATTTAACCAGTAGAAGAAATACATAACTTTTTGCTGAATGACTGAACTCGGAGTGCCACAAGATTGCTACAATATGAGTTCTGGCTCCCGATTATCGTGAAGTTTTATAAAAAAAAAAACAACCTTACAACACTCGCATGCCAAAGGTTGCAACATAGGCTTTGGCAGGAAACTGGAAAATGCTCCAGCATGGGAAAAGTCTTCGAGCAAACTTGCATCTGTGCTGATTTAGGTTTTTCAGCCAAAGCAACAGCAGCTTTCCGAAGCCAAGTCATGACTTTATGGCCAGAGCAACAGCGCTCGCTGGGAAGCTGCTCAGCATCAGCCCAGCCGTGCCCCGACAAACCCTCTTCCCCATCTCCCCCCAACCACACCAGCCGTTTTTTATAGCGTTTGTCCATCTCATTATTGCTGTGCAGGCCCTTTATCAATAAATGTGGTGTTCTCGGTCAAGTTTTCTTTGGCTTGCAGTCTGCCTTACAAAACCGCCGCATATTTGACAGTTTGCCCCAGTTAAAAAATTCTTTGGTCAGAGAAAGCCCGGAGAATGAAACAGTATCTGGTGTTGTAAAATCTTGACCAGATTCTGAAATATTGCCTAAGCGCCTGCCAACTCAAAGGTGATTTCTCCGGGTCATGGTTTAAAGGGGAATTGACGGTACCGTCTGCTGAATGCTTGGTCTGCACTATATCTATTTCAGGGGTACACGTAGTCACCTTTAGCAGTCACCGTTTTCCAACCCTCTATTTTTGACAGTACATTTACTTCCATACATAGATTGCAAGCTAAACATAGGAAAACTGCTTTTTTATTTCTCTGTTTCTGTCTGAGGAATTATCAATTACCTAATAACCCTGGAGAAAAAAATCCACCTGAGGCCGAAGTGGAGATGTTAATAATAACACACCAAACTTTTCATCCCAGCTCTCACAGGGCTTTTCCAATGATGTTGGGCCCATTATCCAGCTTTTTTCAGCTGAAGAAACTGAGGCACAGGAAAATTAAAGGTCCAGCAGGCCAAAGGTAAATTCGATATAAAATACAAATTCTGGTGCAGTGCTCTTTCTGCACACCAGTGGGACCAGATTCCTGGCATGTCTATCAGCACTAAAATGAAAACCCAAAGCATCTTGATTATAACTTCTAACTGAGCTCACAAATTAAAAGGCTGTGGATAAACATAAAAATTTTTGAATATTCTCATTATCAGACCCAAGTAATTAAAGAAATTCCATCCAGTGCTCAATACAGTTTTAGGCATCTGCTTAAAGTCATACTGAAACAAAACATAAGCTTTGGTATTTTGCCAAATAAGGGTAAGATCTTAGGAAGAGTTAGACTAGATCATCCAGCTGTATAAATTATAAATCATTACATTAAAGTGAGTTCAATATATTTATGACCCAATCTCTGACTATTGTAGTTTTGCAGGTTATTTTCCTGAAGGCAAATTTCAGCAGAGCTCTTGGCTCCTTCCTCTGGAGAAACCAAGATGGCCCCAATAAGGCAAATAACCCTTCCAGTTTGGTGGCAATTCCTACAGTCTTAATTAGAATGAAAAAAACCTAGTTCTGCATTTTCCCTTATCAACCCCAGGCTTTTTTGTACCACGTTACTACTTGCTTAAATTCTCAGAGCTTCACCCAGTTCTGGGTAGGCTGGTAATGCCTGAAGGACAAACTGTATAGACCTGAGGAGTAAAATGTCACTGCAGGACTGGTTGGCATGTGCTGCTTCCCCATGGTTGGGTTGGGTTTGATTGGGTTGTGTTGATTTGTTTTGGCTGGATTAAGATACTTATGATGTTTGAACTTCTGGATTGATACTAAGAAGATATTTTTCCTTTCCTTGGGCCTTGACTCAGCAAAACCTCTTCATTGGTGTGGCTGTAGGACCAGGGGCAGCCCAGGCTGACCTACACATTCCCCGTGACACCATCTCCTGATGGGACCACCCATGGAAAGTGAAACCTGCGTCTGCTGCAGGAGACCTCAATAGTGGTGTGATGCTGCTGTCAGGACAAGAGGTCCCTGGTGCCCAAGACAGGCCTTGTTCAGCTTCCCAGGAACCGGCACCACTGGATCAGGCACGTTGCTGTTAATGTTATTAATATATCTTTTTTTTCCTTGGCCTCACTTTATTCTCCTCATTTTGAAACTCTTGACAGGCTTTCATCAAATGCTTCTGACAAACTCAAAGAATATCTAAACTGGGCACTAATAATTTAGTACTGTAATTTTATGGGTATTTTAAAGTTCCTCAGTATTACTATTATTTTATGGAATGAGTTTTCCTCCTTTTCTTTGGTCTTTCTTCCTATGTTCTTCGGTGGAATTATAGGTGAAATGTATTTCTTGGCTGCTGTTTCATCTTTTGTTCATACAGTTAAATATTGCACTCGTTAAAGATTGCACGAGGCCACCACATTAAAATTTTATTGTATTTTTGTATTTATTTTTGGCCTGGATCTGAGGGCCTCTCAGGTCCAGATCTTGTGTAATTTTATTGGCTTGTGGGTGGAGGAAAGAACAAAAATGAGGTTTGTGGCTAGAATGTTATCTTTGGCCGTTTGCATCTATTTAGGGGGCCTGATTCTGCTCTGATTCATAAGCATGTGAATCTTGAGCAGATCCACTGAAAATGAAAAAAGTAATGTGATGTAAACCCAACGTAAATTAGAGGAGAATTACCTCCATGGTGGATGCGATGTAAGCATTTTGCTATTTATGATTTAGCTGGAGCTGTTGACTAGCCTCTCTAAAGATAAGAGCCACCTATAACTCAGTTGCAGCCATCTCTATTTTTACATTTTGACTAATGTCTGCTAGCTAAACCAAAGATTAAAACTGCTTTTTAATGAGCTCTACCGGCTACAAGTAACAGAGCTGAGACTACAAAACCCATCAGCCTGAGAAGTGCAGCTGAATTCTGTTGACCTCCTCCTTGAGTGAAAAGCACCTTATTCTGCCCTACTTCCATGTTAAAAAAAAACTGTTGAAGTCAAGTAGTAAAACCTGTGGATTTCAGCCTTAATTGCTTCTTTTTATAAAATATTCTTCACGTGACCACCACTGTGGTTGCCCATTCTCTCAAGTCTTCCCTGCGTGCCCAACCGCTCCCCAGCATGAGTCACGGCCATCGCATCCCGCGCTCCCTCCTGCCTGGTTCACTTCCATCACCACGGCCTCTTTCCTCCCCAAAACCTGTCTTCCCCTCGCTTCTTTGCACATTTCTTCATGTCAGGTCCTTGGCTTGGAACTGACTTCTCCCATGAGCCAAACCTTCTTACTCTACACTTTAAAATCCTCATGAAATTTGGCTTGCCTTCCAAAGCTAAGCCTCAGCTCCCTTGCTACTCTTCTAAATATAAAACATTTTTATTGCATTAAGCCATGTTGAAAAGGAAAAGGAAAAAAAAGGAAAAGAGAGGAAAGAAAATCCCTGCACCCAATGTGAAGGAAGCAGCCGGCACTACACAGCAGTGCATCACATGTTGGTTTGTTTTGTCCCGGTATCATCTCACACATGCTTTGGGCTCCGTATCTGTATTCTTCTCCCACACCAAAAAATCCCATTACAGCCACCACTAAAGGAGCTGGTTCCAGGCTGAACTGGAGAGTTTTGGAGTTGAGAAAACCCATGCTGTTATTGATCATGCTGCATCACTTCCTAAAGACAAAACTGTTTTCTAGGGAAATAATCTAGCACTTTTCAATTACATTAAACTTCATTTTCCTATACAATGTGTGGAAACCTTTGAAATTGGCTATTTATATTTTTATATATGCATTTCATTCACTATTTCAAATGTAATTTTAATCATTTCAACAAAGAAATGTCTTAATATTCCAAATAACAGCACTTATCGCTTTAAATATTAAAATTTACATTAGAAATTCCCTTGACTACATGTGCATTATTTGCATTATAGATTGTGTGCACGTCTCAGTCTATATATATATACATTTAAATACATACACATATTTTTAGGAAAAATGTAGACAGTTTTAAATTATTCTATCTGATTTGAAAACACGTAGCCAAAGCGATTAATGATAAACGAGATCCTAACACTCCAAAATTAAAAGCTCCTAATTTTCAACTCTAAATAAATCCTTATTGTATAGTAGAAATAATTCCTCATAAAGTGTTTCCAACATTCAGAGAATGCTTTTAGGACACACAGCATTAACATAATTTTTTCGACTGGGGTTCTCACAGGACATCTGATGAAGTCTCTACCCTTAATTTTAATTGCGTAGGCTGCATTCTTAATTAAAAACTGTACAAATGGATTTTATGCCATGCTAAAAGAAATCTGAGTTCATTAGTTATAAAACCTTTTAAAAATTGATGTAAATATGTGAATTCTTTAAAAGTTTGAACTCAGAGTCCTCATTTATGTTGAGTAGCCTTTTATCTAGAGAATAATGAAGCCAATACAAATTAAGATAGTCTAACTTTTACTTTTTCCTTTTCTTTTTGACTCTTTTATTTTGTTTCGGTGGACACGGGTGGTGGGTGTCAAAAAGTGTGGGGGTCATGTCTTTAAGTCATTATGCTTTTCCTTGAAGAATCAAATTCATTTAAATCTAAACTGTGAAGAAAATTAGAGTGGGAAATGCACTGACCCTTTTGCACTGGGTTATATAAATAAAAGGTCATATATCTTTTATTAATTCTTCATATTAAAACACAATCACGTCATCTCAAGCCAATACACTTAATGGAAATCTGTCAGACTGTAACTTTGGAGGAAAACTCTAGACATTACTTAAAGAAATATGTGTGCCTTATTGATTTTTATTTTTAAATCCTTGAGTTGTTAATTAAAATGCTTTTCCATAACTTGACGGGTCTCCAAATAATGAAGGGGAAACTCTGAGAGGTTTGTTTAACCTGACAAATTGCGAACCTTTCATTTTGCCGGCCGTTTATCTGGCAGCCGGGAGGTGTCACTTCACCTTTCCCCATCGGTGGCATCAACCCGGTACCGTCTGTGGTCGTGCAAAATGTCACACGTGGTCTTAAAAACCATGGCAATGAAGGGCTGGGACTGAAGTGAACTCCTCCTGTGCTGTGAATCAATCTGTAAGGTTTCACCCCGCAAGCAGCCGTGTCCAGAAGCTTTTGTGCCTGGCTTTCCATCAAAGAAAACTAGGAAAAAAGTGAAATTGAAACAATGGCGTTGCCACTTAGCATTCAAACCCAGATTATATACCGGTATTCTAGCAAAAATGCAAATTAAACAATAAATAAAACAACCTGTACAAGGAGCTCCTTTGTTTCTTTTCATCCTCTTCAGTGGTTTGTGCTTTTGAGCATCTCTCTGCCGCTGAGTCCCGGCTGAGCGTGGCAGCAGGGGTGTTGAAATACCACATGAAAAGCTGTGTAAGTGCTTGTGACATTTACAACACGAGCTGAGGCAGGAAGCACCAGAAGTCTCACAGGAGAGACATTCTCATGAGTTTCCAACCCAATTTGGCACATTGAAGGAGTTAGATAGACTTTTGAAAAGCATCTGATTTTTTTTTTTTTTAAGGAACATAGTTCAGGCAACAAAACGACGCTACCTTTTGAGATTTGCCCATGACTACATCCTACAGATCATGAAAACAATATTCCAATGTAACTGAATATTTTGTGTTAGAAACACACCAGATTGGAAAGAACACTGGCGATCCATCAGCATTAACCTCCACCTTATCCCCCAAATTCAGCTACCCCGTAATCAATTCGGTGCAGGAGTAAGCTTTAGGGAACAGGGTGATTCATCAGTGAATTCAGGCAAACACGCTTCTCCACATGCACAAACTTCTTTTATTAGACTGTTTTACTGTTTAAAATTTCTGGACACATTTGTAAAGCTTACCATGAGAAATGAACCAGAAGGAATAACTGAATTTAATGCTTTAAGGAAGCAGGCAATTGTAAATTTGCTTTAACAAGGTCCAACCCTGCTGCTGGTGTTGGAGTGAAGAATACCACCATGACCACCTTTGAAACTTGCGGTTTGGGGCCAGGCAAATTCAGGGATGTTATAATACATCAGGACAAAAGGCCAAGTGAACAACCATGGGCTTACAGCAGGCACAAAGCCCTGAGAGCAGCATCCTTTAATATTGTCCTTTCTAGAAAATTAAACGAGATCGCTCAGAAAGTAGAGATGAAGGAGATGTGTAGATTGTACTGTATCACAGTGATTTTGGATGGTTTAAACTAAAATTAATGGCACTCTGCCCCTCACCAGCTCCAGAAATGTCACATGCCATCTGGTATGCAGCTTAACATGTCCAACCTTGGGAAATGCTGGGGAAGAAATGCGAGATTTCTGTAGCCACGTCTTTCGAATTTCACCTTATGTATATTTTGGTGATCGTATAGAATATTGGGCAAATGGCAAAAAATCTTTACATTGTGGAATTTGCTTAAGCTTTTTCAGTCTAAGCAGAGAAATGTGAGACACAAACCACGTCCCTTCCAAAGTGCAGTAAGATGCTTCACCCAGAGCACACTTCAGCCTGCATTTATCTCATCTAGCTTCAAGACCTTTAACTTAAATTAAATTAAGTCCCATAAAAGCAGAGATGCTGTATGGTCCCAGAAGAAGAAAATCCACTTTCCTGACACTCCAAATATTGCTTTCACAGAACGGCAAAAAGATTCGTCTGCAAAATGGCAGACGGAATCATAAACTCTCCATCCACGCACCTATTTCACAGCAGCCACCTCTGTTCCTCCTGCGATAACTGCTCTGTGAATGAAACCACAATATGTTTGCTAAGCAAATCTTTAGCCTCTTGTTTATATAATAGTAGTATACCAGTATTTATGCCAGCTCCATGGCCTACCCAGAAGTAAAGGCAAACATTTGTTCTACAGAAAAATTCACAGAAATGGACACAAACAGTCCTGTATAATTGATAGTTTTATGAGATTGAACTCTGTAAATTTTTTTAATCTTATCCCTCTAGATCCAGTTTATGTGCACATTTGAACAATGACTTCACATCCTTTCCAAACAGAGATTCTGGGTTTCAGTCTCGTCATTTGGCCAAGACAAATCCCCAAGTGCCAAGAATCTCTAGTTTTGTTTTGCTTTATGTTTGTCTTTTACTTGCTCTTTTACAAGATTCCTAGTCAAACAAGTCAGTCAGTGGAATGATTCCAGTTTGCACTGGAGGATGATGTGTAAATCCCTAAAACCATTTTGAAAAATTGAGCATTATTGTTATCTCTGTCTCTCGTGGTGCAGTTTCCAATGCTAACTCTTACATTTTTATCTACTGTAAATGAATGAGTTTACGGAAAATTTCAATGACTGAGCTGTTTACTTTGCAGACCTTCTCCACCAGCAAACCGGGAAGAACATTGCTTGAATTTTCAGACACCTTTCCCTTTGTTAAGTTTAAATTAGTGTCCTGATCTGTCTGAACCCAAAGACTTCCACAGCTATGCAGGGAGTATACAATATTTATCGCACTTACTAGCCAAACATTTTTTCACAAAGTGATTCTTTATGTTGTAAACTGCAGCCACAAAAGCATTTCTAACTTTTTTTCTAGAGGCTACTTTTCCAGTTGGACCAGATCCCTGAAGACGCATGCTGGTTATATTGTATTATGTGAGATATAGCCCATTTAAACCAAAGTCTTCATTAATTTGTTTGTTTGTTTTTTCCCCTGGCTATGTGGACATACGACCACAATACCTGATTATGAAGCTCACGTGTGAACTTGTGGAGTATTTTGGCCACTAGCTGGTAAACAGTCCTTTCTCTTCCAGCATCACATTGGGTCATGAAGTTGAATTGCTTAAGATGGCGCAGAGCGTTTTACAGTCAGACAGGAGGCCAAATCTCTACTAGGGTTGAGGATCCTTTGTAAACTCACGTGAGAACTGGTATTTTATATTTATATTTTATATTTAATACCAATGTTGTGATTAAGTCCTGCATGTACTGCTACCTGTGGAGAGCAGTACTGGATGGAAAGGTGATGGGGATGCACAGGGTCTGAGGGTAATATTAGCATGGTGCTAAGTCTGAGATAATTAGGATTGGGGGATCTGAATGACTGAATACATCTGGGAGGTAAAAGTAGCTTGTGAAGTATCCAGGCTGGCTCATTTGAACACACTGGTCATTTATCCTGGTGTGTTCAATAGCGCTCAAAAGCTTCACTTTTCCTTAGCAAAACCATTCCAGGCCCAACAAGGACCGACGACCTCTCCATTCGTGTTGACTGCAGAAAGCAGGGTGGTTGTCGGGACAGGGAGGACCACGTGCTGACATGGTTGCCAGCAGAGCTGATGTGGTTGCCGGTGGCTGTGGGGCTGTGTTTTGGACACCCGCCACAGCCCGTTTCATGCCAAACGCCACAGAGCCCTTAGGTGGCAACGGCTTCTGGTGAACGTGACTAATCCCAGTGATATCTGAACCCGCAACCCCGAGGTGAACAACTTCACAGCCTCTTAACATTTTCTCAGACTGCCTGAGTTGATATTTTAGTTCCCAGACCCCCACCCCCTTCCCAGCTATAAATAGATCTCTGGTTTTAAGATTTTGCTTATTTTGTGTAACATATCTTGTGTCTGGAATACAATTTATATTTCATCACAAGGAGCAACTGTCCTATTAAACTGGCATGTATTTTTCCTTAGGTAATTAATGTACATGCCAATTTTGACAAGAGATACGCGGTGCAGTTGCAGGACATATCTTAATGTAATTAAGTATATTGGGTTCCAGAAATCATAAATATAGAATTTCAGTACTTATACATCTGTAAACTGCATAGCTTTCTAAACAGGACATGTTACTTATTTTGTCTTGCTGTTACTTTAATAAAAAATGACAATAAAAGCAAAATCACTTTCTCTAAGATAGGTTGAAATCCCAGTTTCAGCAGGCAGCATTTACAAAATATTGACTGATGAAGCCACAAGTTGTGGCTACCCTAAAAGCAAGAAAACTCTAATTAACAGCGGAGTGAGGACCTCAGAACAGGCAAAACTTCCGTTTTCTTATTTAGCCTCTTTATTTTGTGGCCCAACTTGGCACAAGAACCAGGCGGCTCGAGAATGTTAGGAGAGCGTGGCCACCAGAGGGTTTTAATTTATTGACGGCTCTTGCCCTACTGTACAGTCACCGCTGCTATTTGAGTGTAATGGATGGAACAGATGTTTGACACTGCAGCACCTCTTCATAACTTCACTCTTCAAAAACAGTTTTACAAGTGCTTGCTCGCGTTGGTTCCCATTCAGCACAGGAAACTGAGGTCATGGTGAAACATGAGGCCCGGGCAGGAGCTTGAACTCATGTGCACTGCAGCTGGGCTCGCGTCTTCTGAGCACGTTAGCAATTCATGGAGCAGCCATAATTTTCAGCTTACGGACAAAGAAATAAGAGTGTTGACACCCTTATTGTAACATCTGCAAGGGGGAAAATATGAGCCCGTTGCTAAATGTATGAAAGATGGAGGTTTCTTTATGGTTAATTTTGTTCATTATCAGATGTGATTATTTTGAATGGAATTTCTTCAGGTTTCAGTATCAGCACTGAAAAGTTACTTTCTGGACCATAGTTTTCTTAATATTGCATAGAAGCAATAATTTAAAAAGCAAGAAACTTTTCTGATACTCTGTTGTTTTTTTGTCCCCAGATGATTATTTTAACACATGCTCATCACCGAATATTTCTAAAAATCTTCCCAGGCATATAACATAGGTAATACTGTAGCTTGTTTTCATAAATATAAGGTTTGTGCAGTTAGATATACTGGTTACCTTCCCAAGGAAAGCAATGAAGGTATTTAGGTACTGGTATTTGGTAGCCAATTTTGAAAACTCTATCAGGACACCATACTGAGGAAGTTGATACATGAGTGGTCTCAAGTCCCATATCAGAAGTTTTTCTCCTACCAGAACTTCAGCTCCTTCCCAGTACAAGCGTCTCAGCAACTTCAGGGATTTCTCCAGCACTTCCATGAAAACTAATACCTCCCAGCATCAACACATGTGCTACGAACTTTCCCCACCTCTGCTCTCTGTCCTCCGTGTACCTTCATATAGAATCATATTTCTGACCTTGCTCTTAATTAACATCGGCCCTTTAGTGACTTAGTGGCACATTCTGAAAGGAAACGTGGTTGTGTAATATTAATTACACAGCACAAAATCCTTGTTTAAGATGCTAAAATAGTGTCAGCAGTGTTAAAATTGGAGATTTCTGCAGTTAGGTGATACGAGAAACTCCAAATAAGAGTTTGGTCAGAGATGTTCCAGCGAGGCTGTACTGGGCAACCACCTTCCAACTACCCTTCAAAACTTTGTAATGCAAGGAGTTGCTGGATTTGTCCTGGAAAAACCATATATTTGTTATTCTGCTCTTCAGAAGCACCTGTAGGAATATCCCCAGAACAAGAATCTTCATTTTTCTGCCCCAGCTGCTCAAGCGAGCTGTACAAAACAAAGGCTGCAAAAGCAATAAAAGGCTGCAAAATCTTCCGTCAGTCATTACAGAAAGTGGCTTGTCACATGGAAATCCTTTAAACTCCTAGAGAAGCACATTTTTTTCTTTACCTGTATTTTTGTTGTGTTTTTCAGTGTTGGTACAAGCTCTCTTCCTACCGTGCCCCAGTGCAATATGGCTCATTTTGCCTTAAAATCCAGCCATGGTGGCCAGAGCAAACCTTACATTCAACCAGTCTACACAAGAGGGGGAAAAGTCACGCCTGTGGTTTACCATTTTTGTTTTCTCAACCTTTAGTATTTATTCAGTTGTCTAACCACAGTTCCTGGCTCTTGGACGAGCTCTGTGACGAAGGGCAACCAGAGGATTTTTCCTCTTGCTGTCTCTTGTCCCTTTGCATTGAAAAACTATCGTGTTGTTGGCATGGAGATGGAAAGTTTCCTTCATGTCTGGGTGTTTTCCATGCCAATTTACAGCACCAGTGGCAGTCAGTTAGCTTAAAACCTCTGTGGAGAGCCTAACGGTATCCAAAGGACAAAGCCTGAAAACCCTCACATGTCACATTAGATGGCCTTGCTTCTGGGGAGCTGGAAAAAAATCACAAGTAAAGACAAGCCTACATAGTTTGGTTTGTTGATAGTCTTGCAAAAGCAAACAAAACAACTCTTCACCAAGGTTTGCTAGACGCCCATGTTTTTTTCCTATGGGAAAATAAGGCCGCTCCATAAAACTGTGGGGAAAAAATTGAGCTGACAGCCCAAGATTAAGTTCACTTTTCCAGCTCTGAGATGGCGACAAGTTGAACTATTCTGGCTTGGCTCAGGCGACTTGGGTTGTGGGCTGTGTCTGCAGAAGACGTGAGCGCGCCTGGTGTGACGTCCAGGCCCGACTTTCGGGGGTGACCGCAGGGTCCCTCTTTCCCAGGCAGGGCAAACATCATTGCAAAAAGGCAGCATTTTATCATGTTTGTGGCAAAACCACGGAGTGACCAATAAAGCCCATTTGGAAGTGCATTCAGCTAAGCTGAACCCAGACAAATGACCACAGGAGGCAGAAGATGTCCTTTCCCCAGTCTTCTAAAGAACATATTGAAACAATTGACAACATTTTAAAAGAAAATGGAGACGACAGCTTTTTAACCTCACATTTTCTATTGCAGGAGGGAAGGTCCCATGAAAACTGTTGCTACAGAGGCACAGATGCTGGAGCTGGAGCCTGAAGCAGCTCCTGGAGACACCTGCCTGTCAACATCCTTGTCCCTTTCTCTCTCTGGCCTGAACTCAGGTAACTATCTAAGTAGTTTTTTAACTACTAAGTTAATATGTTTTTTAACCATTTTTGGTTAGATACTGGAATACTCAGATTTAGTCACACCTTCAGATCCTGGACTCTTGTTGCTTATGGCCCATTATGATACTATATCTTTGTTTCAATCTTAGCACATATGTAAAATAAGACTTCTGTGCTCTTTGGAAAAGTTGTTAGTTTTACAATTAGTAAACTGAACGATGCTGGGCTCCGTGTAAAGACTACAAGTGTGAAATCTAGTACTGCCAGTAAATTGCTACCTTTTCTTTAGCATTGCAAGCCATACTCTCAAGTTTATTTGAACACATAAAATATGCTAAATGTTTAGCAGCACCATTGTGTAAAGAAGAGTTGGATGAAGTATATATTTTTAAATACAGCAAGTAATAAAATGTTGAGTAAATTCCCAAGGATATAATTTTGGGGCAAGTACAATAGAATGCTTAATGGAATATATTCCCAGGTCTGCTGTTTTTACTCCTGTTTTTCTTCTGTTTTAATCTCCTCACCCAGCCAGTGGTTGCTGCTATGGGAGCTGTGAGGAAGGGGTTCATCCATAGACACTTCCAATGTAGTAGCAATGAGAGAAGGGGTGTGAGGTGTTTGCCAGTACATCTAATCTCCACTGGTCCTTTCCCTTTCATTTAAACAGGTTGAGAAATCTTCACGTGTATTCCATCAGAAAATCACTCCCTCTGTTTAAAGCTCTAAATGGAGCTCTGAGTAGCTAGCCCTGATATGCAAAACCACGTGAAGAATCAAAATTCACATCAAGATGGTTCAGATGCCGCCTGGAGCCTCTGCTGCAGGTTACAGAGAAGGGCTGCAGTGAATATCACTTTTTCCAGACCAATGTTTTTGCTCTGAGTCAGGTGGTGTTGCCTGAAGCTCTTCCTCCTCTAAACCTTTCTATAGTTGGATTTCTTTATGGATAAAACACCCAAATTCAGGATCATGCCCTTCATTAAGTAGCTTCATAATTCAAGGTTGTTTTGTTGTTTGGTTGGTTGGTTATTTTCCCTTGCTGCAAGTCAGATTATGCCCCTTTGCAACCCAAGTATGCCTCGGGTAGCACAGCATTCTCATGTACCTACTGGTTAGCTGGTGTTATCCTGCTGCTTTCCAGATCACTATTTGTAAGATTTTTTCAACATTAAAAACTGTCTGCCATATGGTACCTCTGAAATGATGCTCCCAAATCGCCCTCAGTTCTTGCTGCCTTTCAGGACTATCCATTCTGGAAATGGGAATCTAGATTCCATGGACTCCCAACAGGATAAACACACACATCCCAGGAGACATTTTAAGACAAAAAAAAACAAAATCAAAATCAAAACCCACCCAAACTCCAGACTCTGCCATTGAAGTTCTCATATTTTATTTCTGTATGTGCTTTCTAGAGTGATAATTTTTAGTTTTTATAAAGTTTTAGCAATTGTAACTCAGACCCATTACTTTTGTTTTGAAGCATCAACTAAATTCCATTATAAAACTTATTCAACTTATTCAGTTTAGTTATCTTGTATATATATGTTAAAAGAAATCAATGGATACTATTGAGCAGTATATTTTCTACACTCTATTTGCCTTACCAGTTAACATAGTGCCGTACTAATAATATAAAAGATGTTCAAATGTCAATGATTCAGCATTGAGCAAGAAGCCCTTGGAGTACCGAGATCAACTTTCAATACAGTTTACTGGATTTGCCCACCTGTAAGCATTTTTGGTGGATTTTACCTGCATAAACATGTTCATCTCCCATTAATTTCCATAGGCTGGAAAACAGCCCTTCCAAAGAGAGAAATCTCAGCATCCCTAATGGGGGACCAATTCCCAAGCGCCACAGCATCGCCAAATGATATTTGGCAGAGACGTGTCTTTGGGGGAGTTTATTTCTGCATGCAGCACAGCACTGGCACTATGCAAGGGCTGCAATTCTCTTTAATACATTTTCCTTTCAGGAGTGCAGACAATTTTGGCCTCCCTACCATGTACTCCTGCCTGGAAGCAAAAAGCCCGAGGTAACGCGGCCTTTCTCGCTCCCCCAGCCCTTCTACACAGCTGCAGATATCAAAGAAAGTCAACAAATCACCATTCAAAGCACAGAGAGTGGGGAGGGGAAAAAAAAGTACATTCCCTGTGCTGGCCTGGCTTGCAGATTAAACGTAATCTAGTAATAAGGACCTACCAGATGGTAATTAATAAACGCAGTTTTACATATCTGATTTACCTGTCACGTAAGAAGAAATTTCCCAGGGCAGGAAGGTCTGTTTTACATGAGTTTAAGTGTTGCCCTTTTTAAGAATAATCAGTTCAACTCGATGAAATCTGAAGTCTTTTGTGTGAGCCGTGCAGATGCTGAGGATGGGCTTTCACCTCTTCTTCTCCACAGGAGCTTTACAGTTATCCTGAGGAAAAGCAAGCCAAGGTCCTTAAGCCCCTGGTAGCATCACACCAGGGAAACAGGTGGAGCTGGACCATAAAGAACACTGAAAAATCTCTGTTCTCTACAATTCAGTAATACAGATTTCTTTTTTTAAGGAAAAATAAAGAGGCTGTCACGTCTTGAAGGAACAGAGGGAATTAAACATAAATAGTTAAAAACAGTTAAATGGAAGGAGGGAAAGACCCAGACTGGAGGGCAAGTTCCCCATCCGCACCAGCCAGCAGATTCCCTTGGTGAGCATCAGATCGAGTTCTCCAAAGGCTTCTCCAGCCATCCTCCCGCATGTGAATATGGACAGGGCGACAGCAGGGCTGGGACACAACAAATAAACAGATAAATAAATACTTTTATAACTACAAACAGGGAATTTATGCATATTTATAGACGTTGTAGGGATTATGTGCCTGAAAAAGAAAAAGCCAAAGTGCAGCTGAAAATATCAACAGGTTTATTTGGTTTTGCAATCATGTCAACTACGAGGCTAACTCTTTGCTTAGCTAAAGACAATTCCTAACCCTGATAGTGAAAAACAAACAAGGACAAATGCTTCCTTTCCCAAATTAAACAACTCAGAGTAATACACTTTTTGATATTAAGAAAACCCTTTGGGTTAACAGTCTGGCTTATTCATTTTGCACACAGAAATACATATTTTTCTCTATATATTCAACAGGACCCACACGAATTGAAGATAATTTGGGGAGACTTTCTTCTTAGTAACTGGATTTAAATTTTAAATCTTGTGAGACTATTTCCTGAGTTTCCTGTGAAAAAGCTTTCTATAAAAACATAGAAATAAAATCATTGAAATGTTAATACAATCTACAGAATCAAACAGAAGACCTGCTGGAGACTGGGTCAAAACCAAACCACAGAAAAGACCCTTCTTAAAACAAACTTGGAGTGATTTTCGTAATTTTCCTTTTAAAATGTCAGTACAATCTTTTGCTTTGATTCAGTTACATCTAGAGTAATTCTACCTAATGAAAGGAAAGAATGAGTATAAACATTTTCAGTATGACTTCAGGGTTCTAGATTCCCATATCTTTACGAAAACTCTTTTTCCTTATGGCACAGGTCTGCATCATTAAAGACCTTGCTATGAAATAATGGCAAATTGGGGAAAGAAGAGGAACAAGCATGGTAACCCTAGAAAATGCACTTAATTAGAGAGACACAAAATGATGTGTCCATCTACTGCTGTGTAGACAAATAGATTACTCAGGTAAAATGAGGAGGAGCAAAATAAGAGTGCCATATGAGGAGAGCTGACACTGTACTTTCAGACCACAGATTATTTATGAGAAATGGAACTTTTCAAGAGTATATCTGCTGCTTAAGATACTGGGAGATGTTGCATTCAGAAAACAGCGTTGCACCACAGTGGTGTGTGCTTTTAACATACACCTGCACAACATAAAAGAAACTTAGTGATTAATTTATGATAAATACATGTAGGCAGCTTCTAATACCTCGTGTTTCCCACATCACAGAAATCCAATTTGGCAGATATGCGTTAACCATGAATTAATTCCCTGTGATTGGGACCGCCACCCCCTGTAGAGCTTCCTCACCATGGGAAGGAGCAGAAGACCAACTCTTCTCTTTGACCAGGGCTGGGACAGCACCTGCAGCCTGGTGGCCACATCAGGGTGGGGTTTTGCCTTATGAATGACTTTAAATACCTGTGGTGGGCGATGGCCTCCATGGCAGAGATGAGTGGTCACAGCTGAGCCCAACCTCCTGCAGAGCTTCAGCTGGAAGGACGGAGCCAATGGCTCGAATGCAAACGTTCCTGTTTAATTTTCGTGGCTTTATTCCACGGTAGGTTACATTCCTGTGTGGCATGTTTTATGTGTATCTGAAAAGCTCGGGTTCTCTCCTTACACGGTGTTTTGTTTGGATGTGACCCATTCTCCAATTTTATGATAAAATGAGAACATAATTCACATATTAGCATTTCAAAACCTGTACAGCTGCAAAATGAGTAAACAGTGGAGTGAGTAATCATTACTAATCTGCACTGGAGAAAGAGAGAAAAAAGAGCACATAATTTTGTGATGTGCTAAACCAAAAAATATGTTTTGCACTTCTTAAAACATCTCAAATTATTTTTTTCTTTTTAATCTCTGTTTTAGAGGTGAAAGAGAAAAATCTATCTCTTAGCTGAACTAATCTCAAATAAATTAATATCCTTTTTCATATGAATTTGTTTGGGGAAACTTGAAACTGTAGCATAACCTATTGATTACATTATTTGAATTAAGTTTTAGAAATCCTACAGCTGTTTGCTGTCAAAATTTAAACCTACTGTCTATTTTCAGCTGTGCACTTAATACACGGTTCACCTGGTGACTCAATAACATTTTAATATAAAAGTACATGATCACGGAACATATGTTCAGTGTTCACATGAAGCTTTATAGCGACAGAAGTGGTAACAATTAACAGTTCTGTTTTTCTGGGGATTCGGGGTCCAAGTTTAAAGTTTTTCCTGGGCTGCTTCCAAAAAATCTTTGTTCCCTATGCCTTGACCTTTGAGGAGTTTGGAATCAATGAGCCACGTTGCCTTCCATAAGGGTGTCAAGTGCAGAATAAAAACCCGCGTCACATCATTTTTCACCGCGGCCAGATGAGGTCTGAGTGAAGGAACAAGGAACAGGAAAGCAAGAACATCTGAAAAATTGACTCTGCAAGCTGGAATGTGATTCTGCAATAAGGGGCAACTCTCCTATTTTTTTTGCTCTTTATTTTTTTGCTAGAGTAGGCAGGTTGTAGACAGATCTGGGTCTCAGCCTCCCACCCCCCGGGGCCCCCGTGTCAAGGAACAGTGATAGAGCGCCGTTCATTTATACAACATCTGTAACGCATATAGCAACGTATTAATAGCTCAATATGCCAATCTGCCACTGTGCATTTTGACCTAGCAGGGACCAGCAGCATGGAAGGTCTGTCAGGCAGATGTGGGAATGGCAGCGACGCTGGAAATTAAAGGCAGACGCGAAGAGTTTTGCACAAAGCATTGCGGAGCGGTAGTTCTTCTGGAAGAGGCAAACGCTTCCAGCTCAGTTAGGAGGTTAATAGAGCTAATCTTCTGTATCACTATTATTTATAACATGTTGTTGGACTTAATGTTTATGACGCTCAAGCTGTATAGTGCACATCCAATTATGTTTTCTTACAGCCATGGAGGGTTTTATGAAAAGGAATATTGAGTGAATGCTTTATTGCTGAAAAATATTGTATTGGTTAGAAGGGAAGCTAATCCAATAGGAGGTAAAAACAGTAACAAAGGCTACAGCAAATACGAGATGCTTTAAATTCATTGCATGACATTCTCACCCTAATTATTAGCCCACACTGGGAATAAAAACAGCACCCTCATCTTCACGTTATTATTTTTTTTTTCTTTTCCTCATTTTTATTGCACATTTACATAAGACTTGTATGCCTTGTACTTCTTCCAGGCAGGCTTATAAGGTTTCTTTTAACCCTTTACTTCTCTTTTCCCAGCCATGCTCAAACTCTAATTTACACCCGTGGGGGCGGTGGGAGGCAGGTGGCAACTGGGCTGGAGGTGGCCAAGCCACAGTGGGAATGGAGGTGGCTGGAACTTGAACGAGAGCGCAGCGGTTCAGCCTCAGCCCCCTGAGTCCCTGGGGTCTGGAAAGCTGGAATGGAAAATTGTTGAGGAGCAACTTTTCTTTTGGTAAGATTTCCAGTATTTCCTGCTTCAAATTGGATCAGAAATATTGCAGGAGCAAATCTCATGGTATGGGGGGCCAGCCCCATGCCTGGCAGCAGAAATGTCCAGCAGATGGCTGAGTAAGGAGAGAAAAAAGAAGTATTTGAAAAATGCCGAAGCTCTCATGAAAGACCATTGTTTTTACAGCTAGGGAGAGGAGAAAGAATGAAGTGGGTTTTTGTGGTTTTTACTTTATGCTTAATATAAGGAGAGTTAAAGAAAGTATGACTGAAGGAAAAAGAGGGAAGAAAGGAAGATTAGTCAGTTAATAAAGGAGATTTATGTTAGTGACGGTAGGTAGGCAAATTGCACTGCTAAATGGGGTATGGACTTCTTTTATGTGGACAAGAGAATTTATCAATTTTATTTAACTGAAACTGCACCATAATGGTGTCCTCGGGGCCGCGGCTGGAGGAGACACCCATGGCACAGAGGAGTAGGTCTGGGACACCCGTCCTGCCCGGCCGGCCCTGCGGCCAAAACTCGGGCAGGTTGGGAACGCTGCGGTCTTAGGCATATTTTTCCAGCAAAGATTTTTGCTGTGCAAGGGCAGATGAATGGATAACATTTTACACTGCACTTTCAATCAATGTTTAGGATTTTTCTTCATAATCTGTATCACAAGTTGGAGGTGCACACGGGCTGTTGTGGCAATTCTGCTTTTTCAATGAGCAGCTCGGGAGGACTTTGAGGACTCAGCAAGGCCACCTGAGACAGCTGCTCAGAAGCCTGAGGAGATCTTGGTTGGTGTTGAATGCAGTCTTTCCTATCATCATTGTTGAACAGACTGGGTAAAATATGCAACTACGTGAAGCATGGGCAGATGGTTGGTGTCTGTCCCATGTCCAACTGTCCTGCATGAGTGTTTCTTCCCAGTGTGCTGGAAGGCATCTGTGTAACCAGCAGCTGATGGATTTCCTTGGAAGCATTCATGATTTGAGCTTGTATTATATATGTTCCTGCTTATTTGTGAATTCCTTATAACACATGGCTTGTTCTGCAGAAAATTCTGTATTCCTTTACTAAATTCAGTGTTTCCAGCAGGAATTTAGCTCCTCGTGTTGCAGACAATGAGACCTGACAAACTGCTATAAATGTGCAACCTGCCTGAAGTTGAGAAGGCTCCTACTCCAGTGCAGGATTTTCCATAGTGTGCCCAATCTAGGACAGAACCTTCAAGAGAAGCCTTTTCCACCGGCCATGTGGCTGTGGCTTCATATCTCCCCAAGACCTGACACAGGTGTAGCTGCAGAATCAGAGCAGAACAAAATATAGTTTTTCCTCTACGACAGAAATAAATAATATTCTGTGGCTGGTATTTCATTTATCATTTACACACTTGAATCTATGCTCACCTAAATCCTATACATATGTCCTTAAATGCCTGCAGAAATCTCAGATTTCTCCTCTTCAATTACAGGTACCATACAAAATCTGCTTTCTATTAAAAAAAAAAAAAAAAGTATTAAAAAATGCATTCTTTCTCAATCCCTAGGCCATTTGGCACTTCAGAAAATTATTAGAGAAGTGTGTTTTGCAAAGCCAAAAATATCTTACTCTCAAACACTTGCCCTCTTTTCCAGTGTCTTCTGAGAAAGCATCACAAGCAAACACAACGTCAGAGTAAAGTGTGGCTGAGGGACCAGAAGAGGCTCAGACGTCTGCAAAACATGAAGGTGGGACTAGAAGAACTAGGAAAACAAATGGTGACAATTTGGGATGGCCGTAGGTTGAACAACCCATTTTCTTGTTGAATCTGTAAATGTACTTAAGTTGGCTAAGGAGCAGGAAACGTGAATCCTTAATTTTGAGAGAAAATTCAGTGTCTGTTCTTCAGACAAGGCTGGGGTTAAGGCTCAAAAGAAGGGTAGGAAGTTGGCTGACTTGGTTTGTGGCTGGACATAGGGACATTTAGTGAACTTATTGCTAGATCTTCTTTACCCTTGCAATGGATTTACATTTTGAGGATATGAAAGTATTTACTTTTGAAGTAGATGTATGTGATGTATGACCCAAGCTAAGTGAAAATTATGAGTAGGGTCTGGAACAAAAGGTGAATTTAAGCTGAATTTAATAATTTATTTTCTTGGACCTAGAGAGCTGAAGTGATAGGAGAATCATCTGAAGTTGAGTCATTTCTGGGAGATAAGGCTTGATTTGTCTCAGACTGAGCATAATATTAAAGTTGGGATTAAGCTTTGAAAAAAAAAAAAAGTGTTTCAGAGCCCATATTATTACTGTGTATGTCCATAACAGAAAACTAAATTGTAAACAGGCAGTAGAATGAGTCCATAATTTGTCCATAATTATGGAAGATCTGAAGGACAAGGTTAGAAAATGACATTGGGGAAAACAAAAAGTCTAGGAGACATATTTCTATTGTTCTACTCACACAGGTTAAGAGCCAAAGAAAAACAATGCTGTGGGAATTTTACCTAACCTGACAGAGTTTGGGTCTGTTGATAAGAATAGATTACACTTTGGAAAAAGAACAATTAAAGACCTAGTTGTACTCCTGGGTATTCTCAGGCATTGAAAGATAAACTGGGTAATCTACTGAAAAGACTGGACTAAGAATTGCCTTAAAGTGTTTGTTTAGTTAGAGGACAAATGTATTTGAAATTACTAAGAGTGGGGTCAGGGCTATTTAGAGTCGCTCTCTGTTCCTCCCCATCACTTACAGCATTCAGAAAAAAGGGGCCTTATTATCACGAAAACTCAAACTCCACAATGATTTTGACCTATCTCTGCCTTGAGATGCTCAATGAAACTGATTCTGCAGGGAAGTGTTGTTGCACTTTAGGATTATCCAAAGGTCAAATATTCAGAACAATATAATAGGAAACATAGTGCTCAATTTAATGGCATAACATTTAACAAGACAGTAAAGATATTCTAAACTGGAAGCCTCTACCATCTAAAAGAGTAAGAAAAATAAAATCAAGGAGAATGCCCAGACCTCAGAGTCTGTGCTGTTTCATAGCACTAGATGAGGACAGCACTCAGGACAAAAGGTAACAGGCATTCAAGAGGTCCAGTGGGGTCCCTCCAACCTGAGAAACTGTCCTCTTCGGGTTTCTGGAATAATTCTCTGTTTGTCCATGAGTGAGCGCAACATATAGCACTTTATTTTTAATTCTGACTCCTCCTAAATCAGCCTCACTTTTGCGAATTTTGATTCCTTCGCAGATCCTCTGTGTGGACCCTTTTTGTCTGAAATTTAGTGGGGCAGCAAAACAAAAGAGGATTCAGAATGATTTTTTGCTTTGTCGGTAGATTCATCACATTCCAGACGCGGCTCCACCTCACAGCAGCCAGGCCATGGAGAACACGATCCATTAACAATCAGCAATGCCTGTTATGTTGACTCTTAAGCAATATGATCTTGTATTCAGTGCCTCCAAATGTGAAGTAAAACACTCAAGTGTTCCAGAAGAAAATGATGAATCTGAATTGGTGGACGCTGAGTTTCAAGCTATGAGACATAGGGGCCAGGTTGGAAAGTCAATGTCACCTGGAGATCCTACTCACAGAGTAAATTACTTCAAACCTACTATAAAATGTTTGTGAAATACACTGGTCTGAATAGCACTAACTCCAGGTTTGCCAAAGTTTTATCAGTCTGTCATCTATTTTACATCAGGAAATGATGGAGGAACATGGATGTGTAATGCAGGGTATCAGCTGCCATCCCACTACAGAACAAAACAGTCAGCTATACCTGTACCAACCATATTACTGAAGATAGAAAATCTTTAGAGAAGATTATCTTGTTTTTCACTAATTTCAAAAAGCATTAAAAGCTGAGCCGTAAAACATCTCCATTTCCTCCTCCTCTACATATTGTGGCCTGCAAACACACGGCCGTACCGGAGCTGGGCAGTCGGGGGGTCCCCATGGGTTACGCTGGGCCACTCACCCCACTATAAACAGGAACCTCCAGCAACACCAAACAAATCCAAACACAAATCCAAACAAATGAGGCTGCCAAGGGGTTTTTTTTTTTTTCTTGTCTTTTTTTTTTTCTTTTTTTTCTTTTTTTTTTTTTGTTCCTAACTTTCCCATAAAAAGATTCAGGTAAATGTAGCATGACGAGCCAATTTAAGCCAATTTCAAAGTTATTTGAGTAATTGGTTATTAAGATAACACTCTCAAATTTCAATTCAGCAATTATCCTCTTAAAGATACAGAATGTAAGTATAGGAGGAAAAGTGTATGCATTAAAGCTACAGAGGCCCTTTTAAAAAAAATCAAATGTGTAGGCATTTGAAAAAAGCATGTAGCTTCTAATCTCATTGAACTGAGACTTATCTTCTAACATGTGCAACCCTTCTATGTTGAAAGCAAGTGTTTCTAAATTTTGGAAATGGAGTTGACTATTATTAGTGCTCATAAAGATTAAGAGGCTAAGTGAAGACCCTCCTTTTAATATATGTAAGCTCCTTACCCATAAGTTAAGAACCACAAGGGGACAGAACATTGTCTTCCCACAAGGCTGCACTGCAGACTGATGCAGAGTGTGATGATGGAAATAATGGCTTTGGCAGAAGTACTTGGTGTGGAGCCAATTTCTCCATCCTAATGAATGGTGGAATTACCACAGAAAAGCTTTACAGTTAAAAAAAAATATTAAAAAAAAAAAGGAAGAAAAAAGAAGAAAAGAAAGAAAAAATGTGCAGCTTATTCCCAGTTAATCAACTCCGTAGGATGGATGGCCATGACCAATTATTATTCCCAGATACTACTGGTTAATCACCAAGCGCATAGCTAAAAGGACTTGCGTTAGCTACTTGGCTGCTGAAAGCTATAGTGTAGGATCTGCAAATGTTCACCAGCAGATTAACGTTATGCAAATGCGGGAAAGTTTCCTACGCTAGCAAAGTTGCCTTTTAGGAAGGTGAAGTGGTTTTTTATCCTCAGAACGGCACTAGATGCCGCCTAAGGAGGGTTATTGACAGCAAGGTGCCGCTTGCGTTCACGCCGGCTCCACATCCTGCTCGCCGTACGGTGTCCTCAGCCGCTGCTCAAGGCAAATAACCCCTTGGAGAAGCGATAGTATCAGCCGAGTACAGAAACTCAATGTACCCTTCGGCTGTCTCGCCTTGAATTGCAATTGTTGCTGTAAACCAAAGGAAGCAACGATGCAAAACCAGGGGCTACGTGTCGTTTTCTGCCTTCTCACTGGAGACCTGGGTAACAGAAGACATCAGAGAAAAAGGGAAGAAAGCGAATCCCAGCGGAGCAGCGGTTGGGGCTTATTCAGGCTCCTAGACCAGCAAAATGCAAAGGACCAAATGAGACTGAATGCGAAAGAATACGAAGATATGCCTGATTTGCTCCTGCTGAAAGTTAATATACTTCCACTGGAAATTTCCGTGGAGCTAAGCCAACTTTCTGCAGCTGAGAATCTGACTCTTTTGTGTTTAGATCAGTTATAATAATTAAGGATATATTAAGACAGCAGAGAGTACAGTGTAATCAGGACTGGGAAAAATACTTCAGAGTTATTTTAGCTTTAGCCTTTATATTTATTTTTTGTGACTGAGATTGTTCAAATAATATGTCTCCAGGGGACAGAGGAGAAATATAGATTCTAATTTGAATATAGATAAACACTGGATTATATGTCACAAAATATGCTGGTGTAGCATATGCAGTACATGCTACATGTTAACACCAAGTATTACGTAACCGCAGCACCAAGCCAACTTACTTTTACCGTGCTAATGTATTTTTTACCTCCAAACATTAATATTTTTATATCTATATATATGTACTGCTACAATGCCATATTCTCAGGTTTTACAGTTTCGCTGCATTTTTCTGGCACAGGTTACAATGGAGGAAAAATGCCAACTGGAACATGTCAAAAAACAAGATCATAAGGTTTCACTCAAGTTGCTTAAATTATTATGTAGGAGGTATATTATCGACCTTTTAATAAAAACCTTTACAGTCTCCATGGCAACATTTTTACATTGACATATAAAAACATAAACGGCAAAAAAATGTTGTAAAAAAATGAATCTAGTCTCCTGATCATGAATTCGAGGGTGCCTTTGCTGTGCAGTGCCTTGTCTTCCCTCCGTGATGCAAATGCAAGTGCTCGGTGATGATTCATTAGTTGAGCATCTTACTGTAATGTGTGTAGTAAGCTGAGGTATTTGAGTGGTTTAATCCTAAAATAGCACTTACTGTTCTTGTAATGCAGCCTCCTACCTACTTTTAAACCAGGACAGCACATTAGTGCACTTGAACTCAAGTTAAATGCACAGGAGATGGAGCAACACTCGGAAGCATCGACTCATAAAAACTGAAGCTCACCAGTGCCCTCCTGGTTTTACTTCAAATAAGAGACTTTCATCCTGACTAGGCTGAACTTCCAGGAGCTTGAAGTCTTTACAGAAGAGGAAAATCCTAGAGCATCCTCAGCCTGGTGGGCTGGAGACCGAGCAGGTTTGGGAAGGGCAGGAATCCCCCAGCACATCATTTGCGATAAGGATCAGTCTGTCTTGATTGGAATTCCAGAGCTCTCAGCTGTGCTCCGCTGACATCCCCCCAGCATCCCTGACATTTACCAGCCATACGCAGTTTACACCGTTCTCAGCTCCAGAGGCCAGATGACGAGACGCAAAGACATTAGAATTCTGATTATATAATACAAAGAAAGAAGTTTGTGGTGTTAAAAGAGAACAATAAAAACAGCCCAGAGATTGTTTTCCAAGATGCACGAACACTTTCTCAGTTTAAGAACAGTACTAAATGTGCTTTTATTTACAGATGATTCTCTGGCACCATTCGCTTTAATCTCTCAGTTTCTCCTTTAATCAATGCAGAATTGTGCCAGCCATTTGCAGGTGCTTTCTTTACATGAGTACGTATGAAGAGGCTTTTAGAGGAGCCTGAAGAAATAAAATTGTCAATGTTTACTAAAATAAAACCAGTTCCAAAAGAAGCACTGGTCAAATATCAGTTAATGATACATTTATCTGTTTGTATACTAAGAAAAAGAATAAAAACAATCTAAAAGTGAACCAAGCTTTCCATCAATTTGCAAGTTAAAACAAATTGGGTGGTTAGCACATAGTTTTAAAACACTCATATGAAGAGTCTTCATTAAAAAACTCATATGAAGAGTCTTCATAGACAGATAGATGTTGTTTTCTGAATGCAATAGATTATGCAGGTGAATCATAAAGGTTTAGGTTCCTTACAAACTCAGGGAAATTATTGAGTGCCTTTGCACACTCTTCAGCAGCATCAGAGAGGGTTCAGGATGAGACAACTAAACAGATATTAACTTTCAAATATCATTTCCTATCAAATCAAACAGCTGTCCTCCCATATGCAACATCAGTAGGATATTTATCTATGTATAGATACAATATGTATATAAACACACACACTCTAGTCATCCAAACACATTTTTTGTAGCTTTTCTTGCAGTTCCTATCTAATACAGTTGATGTGATTATTTTCAGTGACCTCAGTTGCTGAATCAAACTTGAAGGGGACATCCCAAATTTTCATCCCTAGACAGTATGGTGGTGCTTTGAGCTTTGTGCTAATAACTGACATTGCAAAGAAAACTGAGTTTCACTAAGTGCTCAGCACCAATTCTCTAAATACCAGAATCTCCCAAAAGTATCTCAAATTCATCTTGGCCAGGCTCACAGGAAGAAATAGGTAAATGGAGTAGGTTACACTGAAGTGATCGTTGAAATGAATGCAGAAAAGCGTTGAAAATCTGGAGAGTGTATTGTCCAGTATCATACAGGGGAAAGGGGAGAAAAACCAAACCAAACGAAACCAAAAATCCCTATTATTCAAACCCAGAAAGATCAGAGGAATATATATATATAATTACGAAAAAAAGTTTCTGTGCAGACACATAGAGGTCCTTTCCAGGAGGTCACAGGGCAAACATCTGCCTTCAGGCTCCAACCTCCAGCCCATGCTCAGTGAAAATCTGTCTCTAAGATAAAATAGCGCACAATTTCTTCAGTCGTATTTGTCGTTTCTATTAGTTAGAAAGATACCACTGTGTGTTTGGAAAAGGCACAGGCTGGCTCTTGTGCTCAGGATGTAACTCATGAACGGCTGCATTTTCCACAATCTTTAATAACTACTACCGAAACTCGTAAGGACATTTTCCACGTGTAAGTGGAGAGCCCTTTATTCGCTTGAAGGACTGAACTACAATATAAAGATACCCCCACCTGGCAAAACACATAGGATTCTATATAGTATGATTTAAAAGGAAAACATGGATATTTTGGCTGTTTTAATTAGTTGCATTTTTTTTTCAGTTGTCCACTTACCTACATTTTACCTTTTTATGTGTGTGTTCTCTGTTAAATACTACCTAAAATACAGCCGAACGTTTCATTTGGGAGATGCTTACAGATCAATCTCACTGTCCCCATTCGGGGGGCTGACAGCCTTGTTCTTCATCCCGCAGAGCTGGATGCCCCTGGTATCGCCGGGTGACCACCCACCATGGCAAGTCCTGCCTCACTTTGTAACTATCGGATTTCTCCCAGTTGTATTTCACCTTTTCCTTTGCTCTTCTATGCCTGGAAGCAATATGGGGAATATTCTTCCTGCAGAACTGGCCAAGAAGTTGGAGGGCACAGCAGAGGGGCTGAGCTGGCAGCCTGCAAGCATCTCTTTTGTTTTTATTCAGCAGGGACAGAGCTGAAGCCTCAGGTTCTTCCCCAGGGTTTGGTGGTCACTTGAGCAAACAACCCCCCCAGTAGCTCTTGTAGGAGTCACACGTCATCTCTCTTGTTCTTCAGTCCCATTACTCCCAACACAGCCCGTGGCTTGTCTCCACAACTTGGCCCTTAGCTCTGATCTTTATGGCTGTGGGGACAACAAAAATGTGCCAACATTTTTGGCAAAGTTTCCTGCGGTGTTTGTGCAGATCTCTGCAGGTCATTAACCTTACATCACGGGCAATAAGAGGCTGGGCATTGCAAATGTATTTGCACGGTCTCCAAGGCTCAGCCCTTGTCAATCCAAGCGTCTGACACCAGCACAGCATCAGTCAAATGAAGGATCCTCTCGTTCATCCTCCTGAATGAAGCACAAACATTGGCCTGTGATTGCAACAAAGGAAAAAGGACCAGTAAAAGGAAGAAAACAAAAGGAAAATTGCCAAGGAAAATTGCTGTGAACCTCCAGCCCCTCCAGCACATCAGAGTGGCCATCAGAGCTTCCTGAGCCTCCCCCATGTCTCACACCTTCTCCTTCCCCAGGCATGACGGTGCTGCCACCGCAAATCCACTTCCCACCCTGCCAGACTTATCTGGAGATGGTTCCAGAGCTGGAGATGAACACCAAAAGCAGGTCAAACATCCTAGTTTTTCTTGTAACAGCCTGCACTTTCTTCCTCACATTTTGCCTTCAGACACAAGGAGGGACCTATTAGTGTGCCTGTGCTTGAACACCAGTCATCTATTAATTTTGCCCATAAACTCAACATCCATCTAGGAAAGGTTTATTCTTCATGCTTGTGTCTCTGAGAAATGTAACGTGGCTTCAGGGATGAGTCTCATGATATTGTATATATGTATCTATATACACATATATATATATATATACACACATATATATACATATATATACACACATATATATATACACACACACATATATATATACACACATATATATACACATATATATATACACATATATATATATACATATATATATATATACACATATATATATATATTGAATTTTGTATATACTTCTTTTAAATAGATGGAATAATTCCTGAAAAAAAAAAAAAGCCTAAAATTCATATACGCATATTCAGTATTACAAAAAGAAAAAAAGTTCAGTTAAGTTTATAATGTGGCCACAGGGCCAAGAGACGCAAAAATTTCCACTTGTTCCATAACAGTAGCAGGATTCAAAATGCCCCAAATGTGAGATTTTGGGAATGAACTGTGCCAGCTCAGTCAGCTTCTCTCTTTCTTCCCCAACAAAACCCCCGAAGGGAAGGTGATCATGCAGAAGGGTTGATGGATAGAAACAGTTTATAAACCTGGGTGCTGTTGGGGACAGTTATATTTTTTGAAAATTAATATGGGACAGCTGCTCCCTAATCTCTCACTTCGAGGGGTATTTGATCAGCTGGCCAAGACTTGTTTTCCCAGTTAGGAGGTAGCTCAAGAGCCTGGTTGATGCTCAGCTAGAGCCAAGAACACGTTTTCAATAGGTTATCAGCTGGGGGATTTTGGTTTTGGAGAAAGGGGGAAAAAACTCTGAACTAGATCTTTTAACTTTTTAAAATTCTTTTTTTAACTAATCCAAAGGATTTTGGTATTCCTCCTAACGACTCAAGGTGAACTTCCACGAATTTGAGACATTAAGTGAATTGTTATGGTTATAAATTCACATCTCTGTGACTATGTCTGAAACAAACAGAAAACAAGGTAACTGAAAAAAAAAATAATGGCAGCAGTAAAAGGCTATTTTAATGCTTAATAGTTAATCTGATCACCACCCCTGATCTCAGCCCTTTCTGACCAGTACCACGAGAAATTTTAATTTGTTATACTGTTGTAGGAAGCTGCAAGTCTGTCAACATGGTCTCAGTGCGCAGTTGTTTGTTATAGGTCATCTTCAAGTTTGTTTTACACCTTCTCCTGACACCAAATCTGATAGTATAAACTCCTACTTAAGTGAGTTCCAAAAGTATCCGCTAGATTAAGTTGTCCCAGATTTGACTTCCCCTGTGAAGAAACAAGATGTTTTTATCCCACTTCGCCCCAGCTTGGACACAGTTTTTATCCTCAGCAACAAGACCCATGTTCACCAGCCCTAAATCACAGGACTGCATATTTGTCTGTGTGTGTATGTGTTTGTGTCTGTGATTTCCCAATATTCCTGGCTACTGCATTCAGAGCCATCGAACCGGGCGGCAGAACCGCATGTAATAAAACACTGACGGCATCTGGGTTTTTTTGGACACGTGTCTTGGCACAAAGCTGCTCTTGAAGTGTTGGATTCTCTCCGCACAGTTTGCAGACCAGCGTGTTTCCAGTGGAGCTGGAAACCTGCAACCACTCATGTCCTCTGCTGGGTATTTTGTTATAGTTTAGCATTGTTTGGGTGCTAAAACTAAAAATAAGGGGGGAAACCTAAGAAAGAACAGATGCTAATACTGGAATATTAGAGCTCAGAGTTATAATCGCAGTTTGGGGAGCTATCTAACAGGCCTTTTTAGACAAAATCTGGCCTGAAAGGGGCATGAAAGCAAGCGTATTAAATATTGTGAAACCAGTTTCCCCTTTCCCTGCTCCTCTGACTTGAGAAATCGCATTTCTCTGGTATCTCGGGTGGCTCCATCCAGCTCCCTGTCCACTGCAACCCATTAATATTTGGCCACCAGCATCTCCATTTATTGAGCATTTTCCATTGTTCAGGGAAGCAGGAAAATCCAAGAGACATTATCAGTGTATAAATATAAAATACAGTATCACTGTATCAATATAAAATACAGATCTAGATAACCATATCACAGCTTGGCTTTAGTTTGTAAATAAAGCTGGCAAGAACCTTGCACCATTCTGCAGGTCCCCACTGGCGCTCAGCCTGAATTAGAAGCAGTTTTGGGAGCTAAGAGATGCTGTCCTATCCTTGGCTGGCTGGGAGATGATGCTCAAGCTGCAGGAGGGGACATCAGCAGGACAGCTGAGATTTCTTCAATATACATAGTGTACCTGCTGTACCGCACTTCTGGATTTCCAAAGCTGGAGCAAGTGGGCAAAAAAAGAGACCCCCTTTAAGTGTATCAGCATCTGGTTACAATTTCTGATGGCACTGATGGCACATTTCTTCCTTTTTTACACCATTTTCCATCTATCCGGGTAACCAAAGCCATGCAGATGGCTTGAAGGAAACGACAATTCTTTTCTAGTTCTGTTGAAATGACTTTCACCCTTCTGCTATCGTATTCTCTGTTACATTTAATTTGTTTTGGTTTAGCACATTTTAGCAGAGCAAACAATGTGTATGTTATGACTCGAACCCATTTCAGAATTGTTAAGGAATTTTTTTTTCCTTTTCACAGTTTTTTTCGAACCTGTCTGCATTCAGCTCACACGCTGGGTTATATTTAAAACAGAAGATCAACTGATAATTGCAACACCACTGCTGGCGCGGGTCTAGCAATGAGGCTGCCAGCATTTCCAGGTTGAATTTTGGCATAAGACGCTGCAGCCTGGAAGCCAATTTTATTAAAATGAGTAGAGGGA
Organism: Nesoenas mayeri; assembly: GCF_963082525.1. Taxonomy (NCBI): domain Eukaryota; kingdom Metazoa; phylum Chordata; class Aves; order Columbiformes; family Columbidae; genus Nesoenas; species Nesoenas mayeri. The sequence goes on from NC_137551.1 coordinate 38,316,294, forward strand.
AAAAATCTGTTTGGCCTCTTTTGCTTGATAAGGATATAAAAAGAGAAAAATTTAAAAGAATAAATTAGTGTTGAATATACAGCCCGTGACCTGCAGGTATTTTTGTGATGTCTGTCACTGAGCTGAGGTGTCCAGGCCAGTGTTTGTAACTGGGATCACCCTCCACCAGAGCCAAATTGCCCCAGACAAGGGCATTAACCGCGTGTTAATTACAAGCTGGGGCATCGGGGATGTGCCCAACAAATGTGGGCTGCCCACTGCCCCACCGAGCCCCCGCAGCCCCGGGCATTCCCACAGACACCAGTGCAGGTAAAACCAACCCCAGTTCACCCCAGAAAATCCGTATTTCTCAGTCATCTCCACTTGTTATTGTTCGAGGGCCTGTATCCTACCACCTCCTCTTGAAAATGTAAAACCACACACCAGCAGAATGCAGATGAATATCTGCACTCGTATAATTTTATATTTAAGCCTATGGGATGGTGATAATTACTGTTTTAGAATGGGATCAAAAAGCACAGATCTACAGAGACTCTTTGAAGTCAATATCTATTTATTATAATTACACAACATTTTCCATCAGACCTGAAAGCATTATCCAGGCATTAATAAATTAAAGTTCGTCAAAGAAAGACAAGCTTCTCCTGCCACTATTTATACCCATTTTATAGATGGGCAACCTGAGAAACAAAGCTTTTAGGTGGGACGCCTCTGTGTTCAAGCAGCACCTGAACACAGCTGGTCTGTAGTAGGTGCACTGGACCATGGGCTTTCAAACGACAGCACATTTAGCCCATCAAAGTCACCAGAGTCTCCTGAATTTCCATGTATTATCACCTGGTACTTTCCTGTTGGGACATGCCAAAGGTGGAACATTTGGGGATCTAATGAAGCTATTTAGTTAATGCAACTAACAGCAATTTACATTTAATATTGCCTTTATCCAACAATGGCACTCATTTAATGACCGTGAGTTGTACAGAAACTTTAATTCCACACTTTTTACATATATGAAAAGAAGACAGAAGTGAAAATGGGACTCGTACAAGGTGGTTTAGGGAATTGAAGGCCAAGCTGGGAGAGGCAGGAACCAAAGCTCCCTATTGTTCACTCCTGTCCTTTAATTCCTGGACTACAGCTTGTCCCTGATGGGTCAGGAAGATGCCAAGAAGCACACAGCCACCCAATGGAAATGTGAAACCATTTGGGCAATCTTTTTAACAAGGTATAAAAGTTGGCTTAGCAGTTATTTCAAGTGCAATTTAACAGTGAGATATTGCAGTATTTCCACGGAGCAGAAGCAAATGTGGGTCTGAATGGAGCAGTGCTGAGCTACAGCCAGTGTATTATTCAAAATAACTCCTCTGGCAGGAGGGATAGCTTGAGCCAGTGTTTTCTGGAGAACTTTGCACTTGAGCGGTGGTGCTCCATGGGAGCTCACCACTGGTACCTCGCACCGTGTAAGAGTAGAGGACAACAGGGCTGTGGTTGATGCACTGAGTGCTGCTCGGCTCTGGACGAGCACCCCCAGACCTGCCCTTGGCCACCACATCTGCAACCTCAGGGTGCAACAGATGGAGCCAACCTTGCACAGGACCAACTGGAGCTTGGAGAATCCACCTTGGTTCTCCTGGCTGGTCTTAGAGGAAAGCACACGATGCTTTCCTTGGGTTGGCAGAGGACAGTGTCTCTCCTCTCATGCTCAACAGATCTCTGTGGCAGGAAAGGCTTTGGAGCTACCATGGGGAGCAGTGCCAGCAGGGCAATAGTGTCCTGCTCGCCTTGGATTTTGAACCAAACGAGCCCCTACACCCACCGAGACAGAGACCCTTAGGAAAGGCTACCACCAACTTCCTCCGCTGTGATTTTTCCTTTTTCATTATGTTTGACATTTTTGAGACTGAGCTTTGTTACAGACTATTAGCCTATGGCAGTAGGCTGGGGAGATAAGACTTCATCAAGCTATAAATCACACAGAAAACCTGTGAAAATGTGAAATTCTGAAGTTGCACCAGCAGCTCTGGTTGGGTTCGCCTGAGCATTGTGGTACTGATTGAATATTTCAAGTGACTCACGGTACAAGCCAATGTTGCAGCTTGCAGGGAAATGAGTTTGGTGCCTTGTGTCTGAATAGCAACACTATTAAAGTTTTGTACTTAGCATAGTTACTGACTTTGTGGGATCACTGTAGCAAGTTTTAAATGATGCATGAAATGAAGAATTCTTGCCCATCCTAAGGAGAGATAATGCAGATAATAGACTGCCTTGCAATCACAGCTGTGCAGTGTTTTTTTGTTCTGCTCACAGAAACGCCCTCCAAACCCCAAAGTAAGAGTCTATACAATACAGTCACAGAGTTTTTTTTCCTCATTAGGTTTATGCTAACTATTCTCCCTCTCCCCACTTGTACATATGTTGAAGGAAGGCAGTGTATGGGCTATATAGGGACAGAGATGCCCAGAGCCCATTGCTCAGCTCCAGATTCCTAAGGATATTCATGTTCCTCTTCACCATGGAGGTGGCATAATAATTTTAAAGCTTTTACCTTTTCATCTCAGACTTTAAACCATCACAGTGGGCGGGTGCAAATGCACCTCATGCCCATATGGTACAGGACACCTGAACCAGCAAGCAGGATTTTGGCCAGGAAGGAGGATTTTGGCCAGTAGACCTCCACGCTTATCTCCAAAGATTTGTGCAATCATTCACAAACCAACAAAAACCCAGAGAACAAAATGTAGATACGATACACGAGACCCCACCTTGGCAACACCTACAGTCAAGGTCTGGATTGGGCTTGTGAGGACTGGGAGCATCGCTTGTCCCACATCGGCTGTGTGGGTGAATGTACAAATGGACAAAAATACTTGCAGTGTTACAGTTAATACATGTTTTTATCACTCAGGTTTTGTGTCATGCATTTGGGCATTTTGTCATGTCCTGGTTGCTCAAGAAGTCACGTATCAAAGATTTATACTGTCTTGTGCCTTATACTTAAGGAACTTAATTTTTCTTTTTTAAACAGCATTTTTTATGTGTAAAAAACTGATAATAAATCACATCATCTTGCTACTCAAGGCCTTTGCTTTCTTCTGTGCCATATTGAGCATTAAGTGCATCAGCAATACCTATATTGACCCAAAAAGCCAGCAAAGGTTCATTTGGAGAAATAAAGTTCTACTGGGTCACTCATTTAAAAATAAAGTCACATATTAAAAACCATCTTGTAGGTAAAGGAGTGCTGCCTCATTCAAAGGGTTAAATATCCTATGATTTTGTTTTAATGTGTTCAGGTCTTCGCACGAATTACTTCATTAGGTTAATATTTCACAAAAGCAGTTTTTACTTGTCGAAAACATTTTTCTCTACTCCCAAAATATTCTCTCTGAATTTCTCTCTTTGTCCCTATGCTTTCAAGAGTATTTAAGGAAGAAAAATGTGCAATTCCCCCTCAGTAATATATTTCCAGGAGCTGGAAAGGCAGAGGGAGTGAGTCAAAGTTAGTCCCCCGTTGTATTTTCAGCAGTTAAGTCCCATTTTCATTGACACACATGCCTGTCAATTACACTCAACAATATTTATGAAAACAAAGTTATAA
>NC_137551.1:38324891-38367391 GCF_963082525.1 Nesoenas mayeri
GTCTTTGGGAGAACAAGCCGCTGGCTTCACGAGGCGTTTTGGATGGAAATGAGCTCTGGAGAAGGAAGCTGTGGGAGTCTGTCAAGCACGCAGTAAACTCAGGTTTAAATCTTGGCATTTCCCGATGCAGACCCTTAATTACAACAACACAATAGAGAGTGTGGAGGAGGAACTTTTACAGCATATTAAAGAAAGGAGTGATATGCGGTACAGCTGTCTGGATTTCCTTGGAAATACGAAGCAGTAGCTTTTATTAATTATGCTGAGGTAACTGGGAAGAAATTTAAATATAGAAGAAGTACCTGAAACTAGTAATTGGCTGGAATGCTATCATCCCCCTTACTCCGCTGCTGTAGAAATTACCAACAAAATATATTCCGCTTCATTTCCCATGACACTAAACACTTGGAATATGGCTCCACATCTTAATATTATTGAAAGATGAAGTGACATTATGAAAAAACCTTACGCAGATCTGCTCCCTCTGTGAGCAGGCAGCGATAACCACCTCGCCTGAAATATGAGGGTTCCTTAATTTAGCACCGAGCACAGTGGGGGACCCACTGCACGGAGCTGGATTCGGAGCCACTCCTGCCCTCATGCTGTTGTTCCATGATTGACTTGTCAAAATAAGAAGTCAGGAGCTAGCACTGGTTTTCAGCCTAGAAGATGAGTGGTTGGACTTCAAAGTTGTATGAAAATATTTTATAAAAATTTTTAAAAAATTTAAAAACCAAAAAAACAACCAAAAAAAAAAAAATCAAAAAGCCCCCCAGCCCGCTGAAACTGAAAAGCCAAAAAAACCCTCAAAACACAAAAAACAAACACCCCCAAAAACCCCAAAAAACCCCCAAAACAACAAAAACATCAAAAAACCAAACCCCTAAATCTCACCCCCCCCCAAACAACAACCAACCAACAATAACACAAACAAAAAAACCCCAGAAAAACTCCACAACTCCCCCCAAAACAAACAAAAAACCCAAACGAAACAAGAAAACCTGACAAACCCAAAACCAAACAAAAAACACCCCCAAAAAACCAATCCCCCGCCACCACCTCATAAATAACAGCAAAAAACAAAGCAAAAATTTAAAAGATTAAAAAAAAATAGAGTGTAAATCCAATCTGGCAGCACACTATATTGAACAACTGAATAGTAGATTAAGTCTGATGGTCACCTGCAAAGGGCGAGCACATCCATGACATAAATGCTCCAGGATACCTGCCCTTGGATACAGGGGATGCAAGAAGGAACAGAATCCCAGAATGTCAGGGATTGAAGTGACCTGTAAAGCTCATCCAGTGCAATCCCCCCATGGAGCAGGAACACCCAGATGAGGTTACACAGGAAGGTGTCCAGGCGGGTTGGAATGTCTGCACAGAAGGAGACTCCACAACCCCCTGGGCAGCCTGGGCCAGGCTCTGCCACCCTCACCCCAACAAGTTTCTTCTCATATTTAGATGTAACCTCCTGTGTTCCAGTTTGTACCCATTACCCTTTGTCCTGTCACTGGTTGTCACCAGAAGAGCCTGGCTCCATCCTCCTGACACTGCCCCTTTCCATATTGATCCCCATGAATGAGTCCCCCCTCAGTCTCCTCTTGTCCAGCTCCAGAGCCCCAGCTCCCTCAGCCTTTCCTCACACGGGAGATGCTCCACTCCCTTCAGCATCTTGGTGGCTGCGCTGGACTCTCTCCAGCAGAACAGGGTGACTCCTCTCCCAAAACCTCCTCTGGAAACCCCCTGCCTGGGGCTGCACCCCAAGGTGCTCCCATCAGCTTGTTCTGATCGAGAGCCAGATGAGCTCCTGGGCTGGGACTGGTGGTGCCCATTGCAGTTCACTCATCACTGAAGCATCACTGAAATGATACAGAAATTCCCCTGAGGAAGCAGTTCGGGGTGAGGCAAATTGTATTGGTCTCCAGCAAAAATTGGTTTGATGGATCCAAGTCGGAAAGCAACTGCCACTGCTAAATTACAGTTTTTGTTTCCAACAAAACATTTCAGTTACTAGCACAACATTTTTCTCCACCTGCATAATTAAAATAGATGGAACATTGTAAGTCTCGAACATCTAGAATTTAATTGTCAAAACAAAGTAAATTCCAGGTTAAATCTGTTAATCCAGCTTTATAATCCTATGGGATGCAGATACTCGACAGATGTCTGAATACCCTGGTTTATATACCAGCTCCACTCAATGTCCAGTAAATCTGGCCGACGGGTACAAGCTGAGCACATAACAGGATAAACCACACATCGTACCAGCACAAATTCACACTTTCTGCAAAGACCTTCTTGAAGAGATGTGTTTATTTCTATTTCACAAGGCACAGCAACCAAGTTTATTTTGATGGCTACCCGACCCTCTAATTTCTCTTGAAAACATGAACAGAATATGTCTGAAAAAATGGTTCTTCACAAAGGACCATGCCAGGCAACGTGGGAAACGTGCTGCAGAGCAGTTGTTCAAGAGAAGTTCCTCAGAAGTTTGCCTTGGCATTCTTCAATTACTACTCTAATTATCCTTGTATTATTTAGGCAGTGAGCCCAAGGTTTCCTGAGTGCATAGGAAGTTAATAAGGGAGATGAAGCAAGATTGTGAGGCCATGTCAGCATATGTTCATTAACTCTGATTTCTTCAGCGTTAAACTTGCTGTTCCTACAATGTACTACTGTGTCTATGTGTTTAATGATAAAAAATATGCAATAATAATTATTTACAATATTTCCTGAGCCAGTTTTCTTTTTCCACCATTTGTTCAGAGTCATATCTATTATAAAATGGACAAATTCATTGGGAAATCTACAGAAAAGAACACGACGTCTCCTATTCATTGCTAGAAGGAAATTAAGGAGTTTCCAAAAGCTTGGCTGTAATCCCCACTGCTTTCTAGCATTCAGCACTGGATATATATATAATTACACAAGAAAAAATTACATTTGAAGAAAGTTATTTAAGTTGCAAAGCCAAGTACTTGAAAGTTAAGAAATGCCACTTTTACAATTGCCCATGCAATCCTGATTCTTCCCGCTTAAGTATCCAACTTCTAATATTAAAAGAGAGGCAATGGGAAAATATTACATGATTATGTAGTTAAAGATTGTATCGTAATACATGTGCTCCTGGGAACAGAAATAAGGTTGCAGACATATGTAACCATAAATCTGGCATTCCTTAACACAGAAATCTTGCCTGTACAAACTAAATAACTTCCTTTTAACATAATTTTTATGTCATTTCCTGTTTTGTTTAGTTTCTAAGGAAATATATAAAACAAAATACCTTATGCACAGCTATCAAAAAAAAATGAAACCCTTGAGTCCAGGTCCTACTCTTTGTTTGTCTCTAACACTTGCTCACCTTAATTTCCTGGTGGGAGATGGAAATTTTCCCCCTGCAGAGGCACTTGGGGGTGTTTGGGGATGCTGGGGCAAGATGCAGGGGTCAGGGTGATGCTGACCTGATGGGGGTCACACTGGTCCCCATCACTTAGTGACGTCCTGCCCCATGGTCAGGGTCAGACACTCCAGCATCCAACCAAAACCCAGCTGGGAGCCAGAGGAGGGGAAAGGGCTCCTTTTTTTTGAAAAGTAAAAAGTTTTATAGCTCAGTTAAACCTGCAAAGCATTTTGTGGGACCCAGAAAAGGCACTTCTCCTGCCTGACGTCTGCTGCAAACCATGCGGCTGCTGGAGCTTATCCAAAACATAGAGAAAAAGCCCCAGGAATCTCCCCAGGCATGAAGGGCTGGGTGGCCAAATGGCTCCTGCTGAGACAAGGTGAGGTGGTACAAAGACTCTCCTGTGATTTATAAAGTCAGATGAGTTTGTCTTTGGCAACAGAGGGAGAAGAGAAGGTCCCCTCTAGATTTCCAACACCCAGCAGTGCCCCGTGCAGCAGCCCCCGAAGGGATGAGACGGGGCATCAATGGATGGACAGAAGGAAAAGTCTATTGTAGATGTTGGAAACTAATCCAAATCCTTCCTGGCAAATCTGCTTACTTAATATGCTCATTTAAATTCATTTCACAGTCAAGGAAAATGAGATTTTTTTTTTTTAAAAATATGTTTATTAATGCAAGTTGTGGGCAAAATAAACCCCACTAGCTCTTCCCCCACCCCAAACTCAGCACAGGGAAAAGCTGAGCTGCATTCAGCATTAGCCGTAAAAATATTTATATATTTTTAAAAGTGGGCTTAATTAAAGTAGGATTTCATGGCTCACCACTAAAGAACTTTTTAAAAATAACTTTCCCATCAAAATTATGCAAGGAGAGAGAAAAAAAAAAAAGTAGCCAAATATTCAGTACATCTTGCCACATATTAGGAATATATCCAACCTCCAATATTTTTTATTAACCTCTCACTGCTTCCAAATTCAGAAAAATTCCCCCAAATCAGAGTTCATAGTCTGACATCAGAAGGTGACAAACATCTCAGTGACACTGAGCAGCACAGACAGTTGTTTTGTCTCTGCCTGCAGGCTGGTTCGGGGGTCGGTCCATCACCCGATGCTGTAACATGGGATGCACACGGGTTTGCATGTTTTGCATTTTTTTCCACGCACAGTGTGATTATTCAGAGGCAAAGCCTTGAAACCCATATCCCTGCTTAAATCTGTGAAGGATTTGGCTCTGAAACTCATTTGGCAAGTAGCTGCTCTCCATGCAAGGCACTACTAAGAGCCTTAAGCGTTATTTCATCCGTTTTATTCTATTTGGTTTCCCACAGATCTCCCTGCTTGAAACCAGAAGCTGATGGGTTGGTGGGAGCCTGGGGAGCAGGGGAACATCTGCCCAACCTCTGCAGCAGCCCCGGCTGTGGGGCCGGGCCGCCCAAGGCTGAGCATCCTCATTGTATGACCCAATTTGGGTCTTGTCAAGAGCTTTGGCGTTGAAGAAGGTCACTGGAAGCAAGCACAAGCGTATCCACAAGCCTAAAGGGAAAGAAAACTCCATCATCTTAACTAAAAGCTGCTGTAGAAACCACACACCACATGCAAGTGATTAGATTATGTTTCACAAGAGCCTGATTCTGAGGCGCATCATGCCAAAAAAGGGTCCCAACCTTCTCAAACCATGAGGAAGGACTGAGAAATGACCCTCTTGTGAGCGTGCCCCACTCCTAACCCCACCAACATCTCCTGCTCAGCACCATCCCACCTTCACAGCTCCCCAGCTGTCAAGTGCCACCACTGCCAACGTGTCAGGGACACCCACTGGCTCCTAAAACACCTGCTCCGAAATATCTGCCCTCTGCAATTAAATATTTAGATGATACTTCATTTATGAAAATTAGATTTTAGGGCCGAATTAGGACTAACTTAATTATTATACTAAAATATGAAAATTATAGTATATTATTAGAAACATATTTTTCTTGCAAAACTGTGTTTGCAATCTAGCCAGGAAAAAAAAAATGTTATAAAATAGACTTTTTATAGTAGGTGTTAATTCTGAATAATTAGGATTATGCAATAGGGATTTGCAACCCAAATAAAAATTACCTAATTAACCCTTATATTGGCCCTAATAGAGAAGCCAAATATTTCAGTAATAATAATAATAATAAAAAAAAAGCAACCCTCAACACATACAAGTGAATATCTAATAGTCAAAAACTGAAATGGGATTTCAAGACATCCCCTAGAAAAAAAACCCAATAAGAGCCATCCAGCCACCTGGGATTTGGATTTTCCATGATGCAATCAGTATGATCCAGACATTTTACGATCACATCCCCCATTCGGAAATGTTAAATCATCTCGGGTCTTTTTTTCTTGACACCCTCCTAGCACTGCTGCTACTTTCTCTGATTTCCTTGTGTAGTGATTATTAGTCTTATTTGGGCTAATTGTTTTAATGTTTTCTAGGTTTTCTCAGTTTTCCCATGGCATGTCCAGGAACCGACTCATTAATGGGAGTAAGACCTGGCAGCCCTTGGCCAACAGCCCATCAGGAGGGACTGGAGCCTCCTCAGCTCCTCTAGAAGTTCATGGCCAAGAGCAAAAGACAACAAGGTCTCAAGCAGAAAATTTTCTTCCTCAGTCAAGGACAAGAGTAAATCATTATAGACTCATGCAAACGCCAACAGTGCTGGAAAGGGCCTCCAGTTCATTTCTCTGTGCAAGGTGTAATATTCAGTAAGTAAATCCAAGGTCAAACTACTCTGCTCCAGTTCCATATGTTTTAAAGCTTCTTATGTTTTCATTTCATGGACAGACTTGGCAAACTGCAGAAATATGAACTAGCACTCCAGCTGACACAAGAAGTGGCCAAAATTTGAGGTTGCTAGGGTTTGAGATGTGTGTAAAAGCAAGTCAGATCCCCTTAGATACAGCTGTATTCTATGACTCAAGGAAACATGGAGGTGACTGCCCGGTTTTTCATGAGAATAGGTGAAACATGTCAAACTGGTCCCAGATTGCTACAAAAATGTGGCACAATGCAAATTCTCCTCTTGCATCACATGCAGAAGGACACACACGGCTTACTGAATTACCGGTATGACAATATCATGATGCTCATGACAAGCTGAGTGAATTTTGTGTGATCACCGAATACTGAATGACGCTGGCATTAATGAGATGAAGCTTTATGTCTGAAGAGCTTCATCAGCCTAATATTTAGCCAACAGTAATTATCAAGAAGTAGTAGAAACATTGGTGAGTGTTTATAGACAGATGCAACGTACATGAACAGTGATACAGTCAGGAGGAAAAGGAAGTGTAAACGTTCTAAAACTGTTTACGTTTTCAAGTCAGCAAGGTGCCCCAAATCCCTTGGGGTGCCCCTATGGCCCCATGGTACCCACAAGCAGAACCTCCCACCGCAGGATGCGAACCACAGACCAGACTCTGCCTCCCAGGAAAACAGGGATTTTGCTCAAGGTTTATAGATTCAATCAAACCTTCTCGAATAATTCCCATGGAAGAACTCTACACACATGAGGCTGAAGCCTTAATTTTTTAAGATTGCTTTTCCCCTGCTGTACAGATTAAATACATAAATTGATTTCATCTCATTGAATTTTGAAATGATTAATCTTATAAAAAAACCCCATGTGCGTGGTCCCAGCCCCGTCCAGCTGGACAGGTGAGTCTCAGTGGCAAAGCAGAACCGGGATTTCCCCTCCCTCTGTGCACACAAGCACCGAGTCCTGTACCCCAAATACTGTCCCAAATAAAAAGAACAAGTCTGTAAAATCGAAGTCCCCAAGAGCACATCGGTGCCCAATAAGTAACACAGGCTCCATTTTCCACTCCTGGCAAGTTGCCTTCCATAACATGGGCTGGATTTTCTTCTTTGAAAATCTGGAAACAATATAAATGGGAGATAACTTGCAATCCTTAATGTTTTCCATCCTCTTTGCAAAAATCTTTTTATAATGCTCAAATGGTTGGCTTCCAGTGATGATATTATAATGATCCTGGGGAGTATTGAGAAACTGAGAGTAAATTCAAGTCAAATACATTTTAGAAAATTAATACAATATCACAGACCTTATATTGAATAATTTTCATTACAGGATATAATTCTCTTACTGGGGAAGAGCAATAACATGGTGATTGTTGATGTTGCCAGTGCTCTTTTGTACTTTTTTTTTAAATCTGCAATACTTAGGCATTAAATTGTGCCGTTATAGTTGCTCAGCAACCATAACTTCTGCATATGCACCTCCCATGGTTTTGTAGCTACAACAATCATGATAACAAGAAGATGGGTATCTTTTTTTTTTTTGCAATCAAGATTCTCCTTGATATGTAAATGTATGCAACATTTTATGTATTATGTATGGAAAAAATTAAAATAATTATTTCATTTGAGTAATGAGCCTTAAGTGTTGATTTCAGTTTTAAAATTGCAGGAATGGACCTGCTGAAAATTTGCTATCAATAAACAGAGGGAATCCACTGGCATAGTGTAAAACAATTATATTCTCTTTGGAACACCTGCTATTTACATATTTCCAACGCAAGATACAAAACGGGGGTGGGGAGAGATTCAGGGCTTGTGGTTCTGAGTTTGAGAGGAGAGTAAATGGTTATTTAAGATGAAAAAAAACAAAGCAAACAAACAAACAAAACCTCAAAGCAAATTAAGTAAATTCAGTGTCTGTAGAGCAGCCCAAAGTTAAGCTCATCTTCTCAAGAAAAACCTGGTTCTCCTGAGCGCATCTCCAGGACTCGGTGCAGGACAATACTTCAATACACAATTTTGTTTGGAGGTTTTAGTGCATGACACAAACTCGGACATCGCCAGAGCAAGAGGCAGATGCACCTGGATGCTACACCTGCCCCATTCACTCCCATTCAAAAGCTTTTCTGATGTGTTCAGACTGCTGAGCATTCACACCCTCCTCCTCCTCCTCCTCCATGGAGATCAGTGCAAGCAGCCAAGTGACAACAGTGGAAAGGACACAGGTCCCAAAAATATGAAGCACCTGTAGGTTAGTTCTCATGTTCCATAGATGCAATATACCCATGGTCCCATACTCATAACACATTTGTTTTGGTTCTTATCCTCTGTACAAAGAGAATAAAAGCCCTAACTACAGAAGTTAGTTCTTACCTTTCTGTAAGAACATCTATTGACCCAAATTATTTTATTTTTAACTGTTTTAATTAAAGAAAAAGCAAAGTTCTCTACATTTCCCTTTCAATTACTAAAGGGAGAAAATTATTTGATATTAGGAACTGAATTTGGTGCATCTGTTACCAGGCAGCACCTCTGAGTGATTTTAATCATTTAATGTAATACTACAAGTTTATTTCCTTTCAACTGGAATAGACTTCAGCTTTTCACACAGACTTAGGGTTCAGCTTTATTTTCTCTTTTGATGTCACTTTCTCATTTGAACTAGGTTCCTCCACCATAAACATCATCTAGTTTCTTCTTTTTTAGGATGGGGATATAACCAGCAAATGTACGTGGCGCTGCACGAGAAGGAACTACTGTGTAGATCAAAGAGGTAATTTTTCCTGTTTCATCTTCCCCTAATCAGGATATCCTCTAACTTCTGGAAAGCCTTTAAGTAACTGAACATCATGTCTCTTTATTAAGCTACAAATACTCTAAATGAAGCTTCCTGCTCTGCAGATGCTCTTGTTGGGTACCTGCATCCCTGTTCAGCACCATCCACACCGCTCTGCCTGCATTTGTATCAAACCTCTACAAATGGAACTTTCTACTGTCCTGGGGCCACCACAAAAATGTAAATACCTAACAGCAAGACTATAAATACAAAAATAAACAACCCCACCCCATATGCTTTTGAGTAATGGCTTTTTTGAGCACTAGAAAGGAAACCCCAGCTGACAGCAGCCTCCTGGTTCCCCACCAGGACATCGATGTCCATCTTCCATCACCTGTAAGAAACCACCTCCCCCAGCCCTCAACCTTCCCAGAGCTGAAAGCGATTAAAAGCAGAAAGGGCTTTAACTCAGCCGTGCTGTCAGAAGCGGCGATACCTCAATGCCACGTACTCAACGTTTCCCCAAGGACGTTGTGGTCCGGGTTCCAAATATAATTAGGAGAAATTTCAAACACTTCTTTAGATTACGTATACAGTAACATGCAGTACTGACATAGCTATAGAGAGCATTTCTTAAAGTCTTTAATCATCAAGCCATATTTTGTCTTCTTTACTTATAGGTCATTGCTTTGACAGAATAAATTATGATTAGCCTCTTAGTTTAAATGTAAAATTTAGCAGAACTATAGTGTCACTGCTCTCTGTGTTCTTTCTTTCAGTATTTCTCTTTCATTAAAACTGCCTTTGAAATCTTTTACCCTCTACTGTATCTGAAGCCCAGTGAGGACATTAATTTCTGAAACCCTGTCTGCGCTAAAGGAAAATGTGGAGGCTGAGGCTCCTGCTTTTTTTCCTTCCCTTTTTTTAGGATACCAACATCACAGCACTCCTGGTACACAACAGACAGGGAGAATGCAGCCACAATATGGGATATGGGATTGAGACTTCCCAATGGAAACTATGCATTTTCTTAGAGCACAATTCTTGCCTTAATATGCAGGGAACAAGACCAAACAGCAATAACCATTTTCACTAAGGCATGTCTGATCCCCCCCCAAAATTTATATACCATCTAAGTGCATATATAAAATATTTACTCTTAACAGAGATAATTTACGAAATTCAACAGGCTGAGTTCTTTTGAACATCATAAGCTTTGCTGGCCAAGCTCATGTGTTAGTACGTAATTTTCACCGCCTCTGGAAACCTTTTCCTGCTCAATTCTTTTTTCTGCTCAGAAGCATTTGCAAAGTGCGTGGCTGTGACATGCACACCCCAAACGGTGCTGTGCCCCAACCCCACCATGATGGCCAATGTCCCTGCAGGAGACTCACCAGCTCCCAGACTGGGAACCAACCGGTCCCAAAGTTGGGCCAGCGCTTGGCTCACGCTGCCGCACTAAACCACATCCAAACTACCTCAAAATGCACTTTCTCATGGTGTTTTCATGAGACCCCAGGCGTGTGTTAAGAGGCACAGCACATTTGTTAAAGGTGACACCAGCACTGAAGAAAAAAAAGAGTAAAAGAGGGGAAAAAAAAATATCACAACTGAGCAAATATTACATTGCTGGAAACAGCTTCATCTGCTCCCGCAGTTCTACTTTGAGCAACACAATGCCAGCAATAGGAAGGGTCATAATAAAAAGCGTTCGACTTGCCAAGGCAATATTTCTCTGGGCTGAAACATCTTATTACACAGCCAGTGAGATTGTTTAAGTGCTGAATGTTTTGCAAGTTAAATCTCTATAAACATGACTGTAACATGCAAAGAGTAGCTTGACCATAATGGCTAGCAACTGGCATCTCTGTCCTATAGAAAACTAAAATTGCATCAACATTTTGTGAAAACAAGAATTTAAAGTTATCTGGAGAGGGTAAGGTTATAATGGTGTTGGACCAATATTATAAAACATGAAAGATTTCATCCTGCTGCAATAATTCTGCTTCACTGATGCAGGGTTTCCTATAAACATGCATCTGCATTGCAATGTTTAGAGGTGCTCATGTTTCTTCTTGATGTATTCCCCTCAAACCAGATGATGATTTCCTTTGGACTGTGGCTGATTTTCACTTGGGAAACCTCAAAAAAAGGGTTGCTACTGTCAAGCAAGGGCCCCTGCGATCTTCCACTTGGCAGGATGATAGAGCATCCATGGGAAACCTCTGCCGTCAATTTGAGAGGTCCGTGGAAATTGGGAAACGCAATCCTAAATCCCCAGCTCCGCAGCCGCATCCCAGTAGAAGAAAACTGGCCTCAGGTATATAAAAATCACAGATGCACAGTTCCCACACACCTCCCCTTTCACACCTCCTGCCTGACTCCAAACCCCCGTCCGGTGAATCTGTGATTTCCAGCAAACACGGGGTGTGCGGCCCTTGGGGGGCTGAGCTGTTGGTTCTGACCTCCCCGCGCCATAAATCAGCCGTAGAGCCCACAAAGCCCTTTAGGAAACTCGGTGTCTAATTCCCATTATCCAAAGCCACTGCATAGAAGGAAAGGAAAAAAGGCAATTAGGGACTGTAAACTCCCTCTTAAAAGTTTCATATAAGATTCCTAAACCTGTTTTGAATGAACAGATCCTATGGGAGGACTCATGTCTTTCAGAGGTTCTCACACTGTATTTTGAGATGCAGAGCAGTTAGAACCCGGCTTAATGTTATACAGCATATTATGGAGCAGCGTACAACAGAGCAGACACAACTACATGTAATTTTCAAAGTCCCTTTCACGGAAAAAAAATCTCATTAAGAACAGGGTGGAGAACTTTTCTTCAAAAAAGGGCCAGAGGATGAAATTTCCATTGTAAGTTCCACAGCAATTTGTAAATAAATATACCTAGTAACTAGTAATTAACATTTTATTAGATAAATGACTCGTGCTTGCTAAATTACCATGCATAAATATGCCATTAATATGCAGCAGAACTTATAGTTCAAAGCTATCAGCAATGTAAACATATGTTCCCACACTCCATCGCAGTGTGCTCTTGTATCTACATTCAAGGGCTGCCATGCAAATGCATCAATGATTTAGGGGGCTTCAAACTATAAGGGGAAAACCACGTCTTTCAACCGAGCTTAATCTGATAATGGGATGGATTTTCTTCAGGCAGACCCATCACTGTGGAGCTGGTTTGCTCTCTGCTCATGAGCAGTGGGCAGAAAGACTCACTTTGTGGCCATTACAGAAACACTGGGCTATCTAATGACTGAGGAACAGAGTATTTCATACACAGGTAGGTGCCTCCCTCCATCCCAGCCAGTGAACATGTGCATAAGCCAATTAATATCAAAACACAATTGCAATAAGCGAGACCAACAGGTTCCTGTGCAGATGAAAACACAACACGTGTGTCCTATAAAGAAAAACACCCCTTTCCTTCCCTCTTTCCTTCCACACAGCAGGAAATGCTGAAATAAATAGTTCTGATTTTGCTTGTAAAAAAAAGTTTCCTATTGACACTTTGGCCCATTTTTCTACATCCCTGTGTGCTCACAGCTCTATAATATCAGAGCATTTTGCCATCATTACCGAGCAGCAAACGGGTGCGCTGCTCCCCATCCCGCCGGAGGGCTGAGCCAAAGCAACATTTTGGACTCTATGATCCTGAGAGTCTCTTCCACCTGAACTGATTTTATGATTCTAGTCTAAGATCAAGTGCTTTGCGCAGGAGCACACGGGACACCGTATCAGAGAGGACAGTGACTCCGGTCCGAGCTCTGTCCTTCAGCCACAGCACCACATGTTGCCAACAACAGGAATGTGGGATAAACTGTGACAGACTTCAAAGAGATTCAAAACCACACACGATTGCCATTTTTTTAACCTAAAAATATATGAAATTAATTTCCTTTATGTGTCTTTTCTCCTTTCTGTTAGAAATCTCTTTTCCAATAAATAAACAACAGTGCTTAGTGTTTAGCTTTTATCCCACTGTCAGGCTCTCCAAATGTACAATTCTGCGGAATTTCTGCTAGCACATAAAATATGACACATGTGAGAAAATGTTAATCTGAACACTCTTGATTAATTCTCATTTGAGAACAGAACAAAAACCAGCAAATGGTACTAGGGTGACAACCAGAGAGCAGAAAGCACCAGGGGTCAGGAAGACGTTAAGAACTTCTATTGAAAAGAGCATTTCTACTTACCTACACTTCCAGATACAAAGCTGAAAGCAACTTTACTTTCTTCAGGAGCAAACTCTTATCTGTCCAGATCAATTCTGTGTCCACTCAGGCTGAAAGGGCAGAAGAGGGAGCCAGGGAGCCTCAGGAATTTGGGGATAGAGCCCAACAGCTCTTCTGCATCCCAGAAAAGACAATCTTGATGCTCTTCTCTATTTATAACCACCATGAACCTCCTCCCAAAAAAAAACCTGATGCACACCCAGATGTGCACAATCAGCCAATCATCCCCAACACCTGCCAAAGCTGGTACCGCTCTTCTATATCCTTTAAACACTTATTAGAGGTCAAAGAAATCATGACTTGCCAATTCTTTCCCCTGCCCTGGTAAACCAAAGGGCACCGAGGAGCCACTTAGTACTTTTCATTCTGCCTCTAATTTAAATACATAGTTGAACCAAAATGTGTATTTTAGTGTTTCCTTGGGCGATGATTAACCTTCTCATCCGCTACCACCGAGCACAGATTTTGGTTGACAGAATATTTTGGCAACTAATTCCCCGTCAGGCAGAGGACAAACGTTGCCCCGTACTTCAAAGCTGCCTCTGCCTCTTCTCCAGGTGTCTCTGGAGTGCACAATATCATTTATGAAATATATTTAAAGGCTGCACAGAGCCATACAATGTGAGCATAAAACTTTCTGGCTAAAATATCCGACACACTGCATGATTCAATACCCATTCCCATTTACAAAGCACACTAGGAACCACCTTTAGCTACCACAAGTTCAACACTGTTAAGAGGGGCTTTACTGAAAAATTAACCTTAAAAATCTCACAAGAACTTGTTTTTCAGAAGAGGGGAAGAGAGCAACACGTCTGAAGTTGTCTGTATGCTATTTCAAACTAAGCAAGAAATTTGGTAAATATATGCTGTGTACAAACAACATAAACCGCACGGATCTGGGTAGATGTTTTCCATAACAATGCTCTGAGAAATTGCATTAAATCTCAGATGTTATCCCCAGTTTTATAGAATTGCCCATAGAGACAGACACCAACAGCACTATTAAGTATCAAGAAAGTACCAGGCTTGTTACAGGAGCTTTATGAGAGCCAAGGATCAAATATTTTTTCACAGTTTTATGTGGATAGTTTCATGAAAATTGATCAGGTCTAAAAAGTCACAGTCCAAATGAAGCTAAGGTTAAAGATAATTTATACATGATATTCCTAATTTTATTCTGAGCCCTTTTATTACTATGTAGGCCTTTATGACTTTAAAGAAAATGTCAGTGGCAGCAAATGACATTGTAGTGAATAATCTAGTTATGAGGGAAAAGACATTTAAAACTATTCCATATCAGCTTTGCTCTGTTCTGCTGAACTTACAGTTTCATCCCACACAGCTGGGCAAAACTCCTCTCTGTATTTTTAAATCCTCTTCACGGTCGCTTTACAAACCCATGTCTATTCTTCTTGTCTTTTTAATTCTTTTGAAATTTTGTGTTTTTCTCCTTTTTTTTCCTAAGCGATTCAAGGGAATTCGGCCCTGCCCTCACATGCGCAGGGACTCAGCTCCATGTGTGCTGCCGCCTCAGCTCTCCCGCTGAGCCCTGAATGTTCAGGACACAGGAAAATTTGCTCCATTCCTGATGATCGTGCTGCTCACCTGTCCTTGAGAGCCCCACAGCTGGGACATCGGCTGGAGACACATTTCTGCAACTTTTTAAATGAAGAGCCAAACCATTTCCTTAAATTGCCGTCTATGTGATGCTGGGAACAGGGGTGGGGTTGAAGGGCATCTTTGGTCCTTCCTCAGAGCAACCTGTTTCCTAGTTTGCAGGATTTCACAGGAGCATAGAATCATTTTGGTTGGAAGCGACCTCGAGGATCATTGAGTCCAACCATAACCCACCCCTGGCACTACCCCACGTCCCTGAGAACCTCATGTCCCTCTGTCCAACCCTCCAGGGCTGGTGACTCCAGCACTGCCCTGGGCAGCCTGTTCCAATGCCCCACGGCCCTTTGGGGAAGAAATTGTTCCCACATCCAACCTCAACCTCCACTGGCGCAACTTGAGGCCGTTTCCTCTCATGCTGCCACTTGTTACTTGGGAGAAGAGACCAATGCTCTCCATGCTACAACCTCCTTTCAGGTATTTGTAGAGAGCGAGAAGGTTTATAAGATCTATTCCCACCTCCCACTTTCCTCCCTTTAGCCAATCTCCAAGTATGAAATAACAACTGCAACAATAAAACTTGCAAAAGATATTGACAGTGTTATTACACTGATTTGATTGTCTTTTGGACAGAAATGTTTGCTTTTCTTTTTTTTTTCCATCCTGGAAAAACAGCAGTGACGCAGAGTGACACAACAGGCAGATTGCTGGCACCCCTCTGAAGCCACCATCTGATGCGTGGAGCAGGTCTGGAGGGATGCTGTGTCCTGAAGGGTCCCCAGAGGGCTCCTGGAGGAGAACTCAGAGCCCAGCTCTGTCCCTGCTGCTCACCAGGACAAGGTCTGATGGTGGGACAACATGCCCTGTCCCTGCTGTTCTCCAGGACAAGGTTTGATGGTGGGACAACATACCCTATCCCTGCTGCTCACCAGGACAAGGTCCGATGGTGGGACAACATGCCCTGTCCCTGCTGTTCTCCAGGACAAGGTCTGATGGTGGGACAACCTGCCCTATCCCTGCTGCTCACCAGGACAAGGTCTGATGGTGGGACAACATGCCCTGTCCCTGCTGTTCTCCAGGACAAGGTCTGATGGTGGGACAACCTGCCCTGTCTATGCTGTTCTCCAGGACAAGGTCTGATGGTGGGACAACATGCCCTGTCCCTGCTGCTCACCAGGACAAGGTCTGATGGTGGGACAACCTGCCCTGTCTATGCTGTTCTCCAGGACAAGGTCTGATGGTGGGACAACCTGCCCTGTCTGTGCTGCTCACCAGGACAAGGTCTGATGGTGGGACAACCTGCCCTGTCCCTGCTGCTCACCAGGACAAGGTCTGATGGTGGGACAACCTGCCCTGTCCCTGCTGTTCTCCAGGACAAGGTCTCCTCATGGTGAGACAAGCTGTAGTGGGTTGAAGGACCTGCCCAGTGAATGATGGCCCAGTATGCGCTCCCAGACAATACAAATGCTTAAATTACTGCTGTGAACTAAAAGTACCTGAAATCCAACAGAAGGATCCTCTGAATATTTAGGGATCTCAGTGCAAATTGTGTTCCTTGAAGCATTTTGTCTTTGATGTAACAGAAGGATGAACACATAAATCTGGCACAGGTACAGTTCCATAATTGTTATACATGAAGCTTAAACATGATTATCAATCATTGTATGTATATACTGGAGGAAAACTGTTAACAAACGAAACTGAAGAGTATAAATATAAATTGTTGTGACTGTATTTCAATTGCTTTAAAACTCTGGTGTTAAACAGCTTTCCTCTTTGGTGATTTCTCGCACAGGGAAAGAAATGAGAGTTCTTATCCTTAACAGTCTTTCCAAATTCTGCCACTGTCTGAATCGATACTACCCCTGGTTTTCCAGATGCTTGTTTGAAAGGCAACTGTTATTGCATGTCATAATTGTGTTCATAGCTGAGTAAACACCTTCACAGGTGCAAAAAGATCCAAAGGCTGTGAGAGCTGTAAGGCTGAAAAAGCAGAAATTTTATAGCTCTGTCACGAACAAAGAAGATCCAGAAATGAAATACAGTATTTTCCCGTGTCTTAAGTGTAACACTTGATTAGCTCGAAAAGCAGCCGGAGTCTTGTGTCCATGCACGAGATTTAATCGAAAATGTAGTCTTGTTTGAAAAGTGATTAGGTAAAAATGTCATTGATTTCTAAAGCAAATCTGCTCACTGAGTATTTCAGAGCCATAGACTCCCTTTTCTTTATACTATTTATATTTTAAGTGCTTTTCAGCAGTGGCCGAATTTAGCTATCATGCTAGAATAAGAGTAGAAGATGTTATGACTGGTGTTTTTTCTGAGTGCAAAGCCGATTCTTGGCTGCAGGACTTGGCTTTCCCTGCTTTTTGGGGGGGAGTATCTTTCTTTCCTCATCACTATCTTTCATTAATATTTCTTTTAATCAAAAACCAGTCCCATGATCAAACTTCTCGAGTCAACCAGCACCCCCAGTCTGTGGCTGCTTATCCAAGAAGGCAAAGAGTAACAGACCTGGGATGTGCAGCAACATTTCCACACTACAGAAAACAACATCAGTTTAAATACCAACTCCTGCCCACTTTACCAGCCTGCACAGGACAATGTTATGTTGTTATCTCCTGGATCTGTGTCCCTTTCGAACGACCGGAGAATCAGTTCTTGGTTATTCTTGCAAAATGTATGTTGTCTCTGGCTGGTGAACCAGGGGGAGCAGGTTGGAAGATGCTGCACAAGGCCCTGAGATTTTATTCATTTTATAAATAAAAATAAAAATGTACTTGAATATACATACAGTAAACCACATTTTTCACAAATGTGAGTGGATCTGCCTTCTGAAGCATGCATGTTTGAAAAAAGTCATTTCCTAGTTACTATAATTAGTGATATTCTTAGTAACTGCCTAAATATATATAAACTCATATTAACCTCTTCATTATTATGCAGTTATTTCATCCAAGTATTGTTCAGATGAACAAAGGTTTAATAAATCTTGCTCCATAATGTTGAAGAAATTATCAAATCCCCCTTTACCTGAACAGGATCTTTTAATATGATTTTTAATGAGACGGGAGATATCACAGAAACCCTGGAAGGGTCTTGTGGAGAAGTTATTGATCTTTGGAGTTAGATCACCTTAATGATTATCTTTCATAGCAGCTGGAATATTTTATTCCTTTTCTAGTAGAAAGACACATCTGAAGGTTAAATACAGTGGGACGCAACAAACTTACAGCAAAAGTTTATAAATCCATCACTTGGAGGAGGAAGAGAGGAGGATTTGTTGCAGTATTCCCCAAAATGCCTTCTTGCCCATTTTCACAAAATTCCAGGGAGCACAACCCAGGCTGTAAGGCTACAAATTGGGGCAAAAATCAAGTCAGTTCATGCAGCAGAATCTGGAATATCCTTTCCTTGACCTGCAAGGCTGTGGCACTTCGATAGGTAACAAAAGGTCATTTGTTGAAACACCCAGTATGCGATCGGAGACTTTTCAATTCATCGCGTACCCCGGTTTTCTTATTTTTAGAAGCCCAGTACCCGTTTCTACAGTGGTGCATCAAGATTCCCCTTTATCACGTCAGCGCCTGCCAAAACCTTGCGTGCCTCTCGAGCGCCCAGGGCGCGCTGGGCTGGGTGCTGCGCTGGGCTGGGTGCTGCGCTGGGCTGGGTGCTGTGCTGGGCTGGGTGCTGCGCTGGGCTGGGTGCTGTGCTGGGTGCTGTGCTGGGCTGGGTGCTGCGCTGGGCTGGGTGCGTGCTGGGTGCTGTGCTGGGCTGGGTGCTGCGCTGTGTGCTGTGCTGGGCTGGGTGCTGCGCTGGGCTGGGTGCAGCGCTGGGCTGGGTGCTGCGCTGGGTGCTGTGCTGGGCTGGGTGCTGCACTGGGCTGGGTGCAGCGCTGGGCTGGGTGCTGCGCTGGGTGCTGTGCTGGGCTGGGTGCTGCGCTGGTCTGGGTGCAGCGCTGGGCTGGGTGCTGCGCTGGGTGCTGTGCTGGGCTGGGTGCTGCGCTGAGCTGGGTGCTGCGCTGGGTGCTGCGCTGGGCTGGGTGCTGCGCTGGGTGCTGCGCTGGGTGCTGCGCTGGGCTGGGTGCCGCGCACGTTGCCGGATGCTCCCGAGCATCCTCGAACACATCACATCTCATCTTTTTGTGGTGGTGTTTTTTTTTCTGAGCTGGATTTCACTGATATCATTTTATCAATTCTTCCTCAGGATCCTTGAGGGCACGTTGCAGAGAAATCAGCATGTACGGTTTCATAATGATGTTCCGCATTTTTATTCCTAAAAACAGTGCAAGCCACACCACAGATTAAGGAGAATACTGCCAGAGGTTTTATATCTGAAGCCTAACTTTCCTTGACCTTTTTTTTTCTTTTTTAATGCCTCCCAGTATTGGCAAGGCCATTAATTTGCGATCCAGGGCTGCACCACTTCTCAGGTTTAAGATGCTGCATTAGGAACTGGTACCCGCTGTCTGGACAGGACAGATGCTGGGGGAGCAGCTCGGACCTTCTCCCCTGAGCATCCAGGCACGGGTGACAGTGGCAAATAAGCAAATTACAATTCATGCAACAAATTTATTGGGAAAAAGACTGAAAGCGTGGAGTTGAAGCATTTAAAAGAAGATAAATATACTAGAGGCTCGTGCTGTGCTCCAGCTCCTGGTGTCACGGGACACAGGGCGCCTCGAGCATCCTTCCCGCACCGCAGCGCCTGCACCATCCCTGCGGAACACAGGCAATGCACCCACTCCTGGCATCGCTCCCACGGGCCAGATCTGCAGTTCCCCACCAGGCACCGGCTGCAAACACAATTTAACAAATTTCATTTATCCTAGACCGGGATGAACATACCCCAGGGTGCTCCCAAAAGGCAGGAGATGGCACCCGGTGCCTCAGGCCCCAGAGTGGCCACACAACCGGGATATGGGGATGCTGGACGATGGGGACCGAGCGGTCCAGGGGCTGCGTGGGCACCAGCGCTGCGAGGAGGGGTCGAGGGGACCGAGGCAGTTTTGGGATGCTCAAGGATGCTGCGACAGTGGAGCATCCATCCCTCCAGTGGCCCTTTAAGCCAGATTGAAAGATGCTCTGCATTGCCAGGCTGACAAAAAAGCGGCATTAGCCGAGCTGTGAAACTGGCTCTGTGTGTTTAATGTCTCTCAATGGCTGGGGTGGGATAGCACGGCATAAACTGAAAGTCAAGCAGCTGAATCCTTGTGCACTGCTTTGAAAAATTAGGGGCATTTATAATGTCTAATATGTTGCAAGCCAGGATGATTTAACAGATGGTTTAAAAAGAAAATCAGCATGTCAGGCAAGGCCCATTGTGTAGCTCTCTGTAGATTTCTATAGAATGTGAGAGTGATAAAAAATGTTTTTCTTCTCTATTTCAATACTGAAAGATGTTAAAACTTGAAACCTTGGGGGAAATTGCTTAATTACCCTCGTGGTGTCAGTGGTCCAGAGCACTGGGAAATTTCAATTCCCTGCAGAAAGGGGTCAAATAGGGAACAACCAGGACACTTTTTAAACTCTTGTTAATGCCTCATAACCTTTAATGAATAATTTTCAGTATCACGGCCAAGCTAACCTCACACAAAAGACAGTCGTATTTACCTCTTCACGGCTTCTCCTTAATTCTGTGCACAAAGAGAAAAATATAAACAGCTTTGCTTCGTGCAGACAGAATAAATGATGGGCAATTTGGATTTGTAAATGTCTGTGCTCCTGTTCTACACTGATTTATCATTTCTGCACAATTTTCGATTTAGGATGCAACACCAAGTTAACTTTTCTGATGCAAGTACGGTAAGCAGGGATCTCCCCATACCATGCATTCAACAATTACACTGTATTTTTATTTTAGAAAGAAGAGTTAATATTTAAAGTTGCCCTTTAATACCCATTTGGAAACACTGATTGAATAATAAGCCGAGCAGCTCAGTGTATCACATCTCTATTAAATTCTCTTGCCTTTTTTAAGATAAATAAGAAACTTTTTTCTTCCTCTAAATGCAAATCTTTCTGTGTAACACTGTGCCTAATCTACTACAACTAATTAATCTGTTTGAGCTGATGAAATGTTACCTCTGCATTTTTTGTTCCTTGTATACAATTATTGTAACAGTGGTGAATAAATCAATACTCCCAATCCAACTGTAAAAAACAATCAAGAAAAGCAGTGCTTCTCAGGGAAAAAACACCAAATAATATTTATTAACTCTGTCTCAATCCACAGCAGAGCCTAATACCATTCAAGCATTTTCTGCAAGTGTAATAAGCAAACTCAAATACATGATGAAAGTGGCACATGCCAATAATTTCACCATTTTACACTGCAGAGTAATTGAAGGATTTAATGAGAAACAAACCAATAAAAATAAATAGACCATGCGAGAGGAGGAGAAACTGATCTAAAATGGAAGTTGCTCCATTGTGAGTTTTAGGGGGATTTTTGCAGGGTTTGACCAGGAAAAAAATGGTGTTGGGATGACTGACTGTTTATTTCTACTTATTTTACATTTTGCAATTTGATTTCGAAAGAGGAAAATACCGCTTGTTTTATCTAGATTCGATTCTGCATCAATGTGCTATCCTTTTGCTGCCACTTCTGACAGATCTGTTATTTTCCTGCTGAATTATATGATGAATAGTATCTTTCTGCCTGAAGTTAGAAACTGTTTCTGTTGCATTGGTATTTATAAATAACTCTGAGCAGCCCAGCCTTTTAAATAATGGCATGGAGTCCTTCTGCCTTTAGAAATGTCTATAAATCACAGTCTTCATGAAGGGAATTCTGATTACAAACAAATCCCTTTGTCTCAGCAGTGCCCCTAAATTTTGGCCATGTACAAATGTCTCACAGAAGGATGTCACCAGCACTCGAGTCAACATAGAGCAAGGGCCATTCATGCTTGGACAGAAAGAACATGATGGCCTTCACCTTCGTGATGTACGTTTTCTGTCCAAAGGACTTGGGTTGAAGAATTTTGACCTGTACTTCAGCCACCACAAAGCTGGTGTCAAATCTGGGGGTGGCAGAACCATCACAGCTCCTCTGGAACAGGAAGGGGCATTCAAAGGTCCCCCAATGCCCCCCTGCCATGAGCAGGGACATCTTCACCAGCTCAGGTTGCTCAGAGCCCCGTCCAGCCTGGCCTGGGGTGTCTCCAGGGATGGTTCATCCACCACCTCTCTGGGTACCTGGGCTAGGCTCTCACCACCCTCAGGGCCAACAATTCCTTCCTCATGCCCAGCCTGAATCTTCCCTCTTTTAATTTAAAACCATCACCCCTTGTCCTACTGCAACTTGGTGATGAGAAGTTCAGATTCAAAAATAACACCCCCAAACCTTTGAGGGACTGAGGCAAATGTGTGAATGGTGGATAAAGGCCAATGACTGAATTGTTTGCCAATTGCTGGCTCCTCTTGAAATACAGATATTTAAAATCTATATTCATTTTTTGAAGAAAGCTAAATTCCTGAGAAATGTGGCCCAGAACGGGCTCCTCACTTGCTTGGAACACGAGACAGGCAAAGACAACCTGCTAAACCTGGATATTCAGAGCAATCTTTCTAAATATCAAGTGCTGTGCACCTGGTAAGAGAAACAATAAAACATAATCTCAGCTCTAAAGGGGATTATTTTCAGCTGCGTTGTTTTGATGTTTTTCTTTGTATGCACAGTTGAAAACACTGACTTGTAATAAGTTATTGCTTTGTGTGGTGCTTTGGGAAAGAGGGAGAGGGCAGGTTCAAAGACCAAGTGCGGAGAGGTCTCTCCCCGGACAGCCGAGGTCCAATCTCAGTGTTCAGGTCAGCGACCCTTTTATAAAATCTTTGAAGTGCTTTCTTGAAGAGTATTGACTGGCCAAAGCCTTTTATTTCATATCAAGTTCAAATGTAATGTCTTTATGAGCATAATGCACAAATCAATGAATCAGGACATTCAGATTATTTAGATAGAGCCGAGAGTGCCCAGAGCACACCGAGGCATCTCTACAACCATTGACAGCCTTCAGATGAATATTGTATCCCACTGCATTGTTTACTAGACAAGCATTTTACAAAATAGGGTCCACTAACAAAATATTTTCTCTCTCTTTACTTGTCAAGATAACAAGTTTTGCCTAAACAATGCAACAGAAATTGTTGTTTTATCTGCCTGTAAGATGGATGCTAGAAGAGTTATAAATCCCATATTCCTCTGTCTTCACACTGGTAAACATTATTATTATTTTTAAATTTATTTATCTTTTTGTACTGTGGAGGACACGGACTCTTCTATGCTCTGTTCTTACACAGAACAACAACAACAACAATCTCCTTGCCCCATAAATCTCACAATAGCTTATTTTGCAGCAAATTTAGTCTGTGCTACAAGGAGATAGTGAACAGAAATTTCACTGGTTTGGGGTCCTCTTGCTTCTGCCTGAAGGCCACAGTGTGTCCTCCTCACCCGTCACAACAAGCACACATCTCGGCCTCCTGTCATGGAGCCAAAGCATCTACTGTCACACAAACCTGCGCAGGTGTTGTGTTGGTCCTCAAGTTCCATCGCTCCCGACCAAACTTCTTTTGCTTCTCTCCCATGTTCCTGCCCCGTGTCCCCCCCATGTGGCTTTGGGCTCTGCAGCCGCTGCAAGGGCCAGAGGCAAAGTTCCCTCCCAAAATTCCCCGACTTTGTGCATTCAGGGCAAAACAAAACTGTTTAGGGAAGATGGATTATAGAATAAGAAGTTATTACAGTACAGCACAAGGTCAGTTGTACTTTCAGTGCCAACAAGCTGTAAAGGTCTCACATTTTTGGCAGGAACACCTTATTAATGAAATACAAACCATCGTGTTATGAACCTAAATGTTTTTGCAATGTTTTAATGGACTGTACTCCAGGACCAGACTGACTATGTGGTCATGGGCTTGCTTCTTGTGCTAAGTGTTTATTTTTCACTGTCCAATGGGGGGAATAGAAAGAACTGAAATTGTTCTTATGTCAACACCAGTTGCCAGAAGAGTGAATAACACACAGATTAATGTCACTGGCAAACATGCTATAATATGCCCTAACTATGCTCCATCAAAGATATCAGCAGAAAAGTCTAACCAAATCTGTCAAAATCTTGAGCAGACTCTAGTATAACCAGAGCACTTCATTTCACAGCCCCTATCAGGACACGCTTTTCAGTGCTGGTAAGGACCTGATCCACCCACTGCTAATTAAATAAGTTATTTTCAAAGAGCTGGGAGAAATGTCTGTGAGCAGAAAAATCCCCCAGCACACCTCAAAAATAAAAGAAATGTTTATATTTCAGGCAGACACTGGCTGGCAACTGCCAAAGCAACATCTACCCCAGCCCATCCATCACCACCCAACGTGGGACGTGGCACAGACCCCATGGCCCCTTCCCAAGTTCCACCAATGCTGCCCCAAAATCCCAAATCAGGGTTCAAAACCAGGGGTTTGAAGAGATTCACCAGCAAAATCCAGAGCAAATGGTGTCGGGGCTACCGGTTACATCTCACCTTTGATTTCCAAAACCAGAGGCAGTTGGCAGAGTGTTACAGGAATATTATCCTACAATCCGCCCTCTTTGTCTGCTTGCCAGTTTATATTTTTGTTACACAAAGTGGATTGGTTTTGGTTTATATTGTGAGTCTCCAACAGAAAATTTATGGAGTTTTTAGGCTGTCTGTATAAATACATATAAAGTATACTAACATGTCGCACAGCGGGGGGATACACTGAGTTTCCGTCTGGTGTTGCAACGTTGCCTTTTGTTTGCTCAGTTTTTTTATCAATGGAAATGATACAGTAGGTGTTTGCACTCCCTTAGCTGCCAGCCAGTCCATGTAAATTCCTGCTATTACAGGGGAAAAAAGGCAACGTCCCTTCATTACCCATCCGAATTTCATTCCTGGCCTCAACTGCATCCTCACATAAACCTTTCTCGGGAGCGCCAGGACACATCGACGTGCGGCATCTCCTGAATGCTCCTTTTTCAGCCTCACTGAGGAAGAATGGTGGGTACGTTGCATAGTTCCAGAGTAATTAGTCCTTTTTAATGAAACGGACCTTGGATATATTCCACTGTGGAGCTTCAAGAATAGAATTTAAGTGAAAGTAATTTCAAAGCGCAACAGTAGTTTACATATTATACATTGTTTAAGAAAAAAAACCAAAACCAAACCGATCTGCTGTTCTAGGTTAAATGCAATTAACACCCAGGCCTTCTGCAAGGCTCCAGGGAGAGAATGATGGGTTTGGCAGGTTATTTCTTGGATTTTGATAAAAAGAAAAAGAAACTCCACATTATTTTAACTATATACCTTTGCTGAAAACATTATAGTACTCTCTAGGTTCAAGACCTCAAAGCCACTGAGTAGAACGCATATATAACTCCAGAACTTTTACTAATTAACTGTTACTCAGAAGGACAATTACCACTTGAGCTGCTGCCTGTATAATATTGCATATTAATAAAATTTTGCAGGTCCAAGTAGATGTCAATTCCTGTCTATTCGCCATTCACTGTGAGGGGGTAGAAAGAGTTTTCTGTTCGGTTTTGGAAGAACAAAACACAGTATCCAGAACTCTGATGTGGGAACAAACAGTGTGCTAATTACAGAAGAAAATGTTCAGTACCTTTCCTTATTTTATATTGCTTTATCCTACATCCAAAGAAAAAACGTGGTTTAATGAGAAACAGAGAAAGTGCTAATATAGAACTGTTGTAAACTGTGCAGATGTACCAAAAAGGATTTTTAATTCCTATTTCTATCTAATAAGCACATTTTTAAAAACCAATTTATTTTCTCATTTGGAAAGTTAATGTTTCACCCCAAACTCTTTCTAAAAATGTTACTTCTTATGTTATCTAGGAACAAATCTAACTCTTGCAGCACCTTAGAGCTGGGTGGATGGAGTCTCACCGCAAAAGACCTCACAAAAAGTTGCTCATTCTTAGTTGCATTGATCAAATCCCACTATTTTAATGTTTCTATAAGGGAGAAAAAAAAGATGTAATTTAGGCCAGACATGAAACTCTGGCTGATCTGTGTGGTTTTCATTGCTTTTGGAAACTTTCTGCAAGGTAGATGGTCCTTCACAGGCTGTTAAACACGAGCTCTGGCTCGGGAAATCCCTGAGATGCAGAATTGCTGGAGATGGACGAATACAGAAGGGAAGTCTCCTTCCTATATCCATCCTTATGCACAACGAGACAGGGTGTTAGACCAGACAGATTATTAATACAGCCCACAACAGCTATTCCTACAGTGTAACCAGAGGATTTTACCTTTACAAAATTGCAGCACGACTGTGTTTAAAACCTACTAAAGTTAATAGAAATATTCTCATTGACTTCAGCAAGCTCTGGACCACTCTATCAGATGCGTATTTTCACCTTGACTTTCAATCACATAAAAAATTTAGATTTCTAGCCAGAGCTAGCCATCTAAAACATAAATAGAGGTAATACCTCCACAGTACCATTAATTTCATCTTGAAATAGGTGGTTAAAATATCCTCTTCCCCCGTCAACTACAGGAAGATCTCGGATGTAAAGCCTAAAATAGATCCCCAGCTCTTAGGCTGTGATAAGTGAGGTGGGTCCTACCCCTGGTGCCACAGTGGGTGATAATAATGACAAAGTGAACTTTATCAGCCCAACGATAAAAGTAAATAAAAACTGGAAGGGAGAAACAAGGTGGCCGCATCCCACCCTTCATGAGCCATCACATCTCCAGCTGCTCAGTTTCCTCAGGAAATCACATTCGGGGGCTTGTTTATTTTGCTATTATGAGTATGTTTTGCTACAAGAAATTACACTTAATTATGTTATAATATTTTCAGAACTGTTAATATTAATGCATTGAAAATCATTTTTACTTAATTTTTACTGGGTGTTCTTGTATAATTGATAGGGAATTTGTTATTAAATCTTTTATTTGACTGATTACTTAATCATTCCCACATGGTTATTGAAGACAATCTTACATATAATTAATTTCCCTAATAGAGACTCCCCATGTTTTCCTTCCTAGGCCAGTGTCTGCATGGTTATCATGTAATTTAAGGCTTTCCTGGGGCAGCTTTAAATTATGCACATATTTGTATTAATTACATATGGCCAGATTCTGCTACCTTGTATATAACGGTGAGCACCCCCTTCTGTAAGCAGCTCTTCTGAAATCAACGGAGCTCCTCGCTACCGGATCAGTGTGATAAAAATTGGTGGAAAATGAGCGCAAATCTGAAGAAATAATTGAAGTTTGCTGCTTTTCTTCGTGTTCCACCAGCACGGGCCTCCCCAGGTATCTCCTGCCCTCTTCTTTTCATCATGGTTGATCCAAACCGACAGGTCCATCCGCTACATCACCATTTCAGGATCAGAAATATGATGGCACAAGAATCACCTACGAAACGCAAAGACACAGGGCGTACAGCAACAAAGGACCACGGGCCGTGCGTGCAAATGTGATGCGGACAGACGATGTTCAATGTCATGAGGAAGCGTGGAGTTATCCATCAGGTGACATGTCAAGTCCGTGACAGGTGTTAAGTAATGCACTTGATGCCAATTATTGACTGCCAATGACAAATTGGTTTTGCATATTGCATATTTTCCCCGACACTGAGGTGGTTCCAGTAGTAGCTACTTACACCATTGGACTTGAGAGGGAAAACGGAAAGAGCATGTAGGAGGCAGAGTCCCGAGGAATTAACATGAGCAACATCACCCTGCCCAGCTGTAATTTGCATTCTGATGATGGCAGCAGGCTCTGCAAAACCTCAGATTGCCACCCAAAACAGGAAACTGCTCCGGGATGAGGCCGCCGGAGGTCCCCGAGGACCATGGGCTCTGGGTGCACAAGTTACGGTGGGGAACAGAATGAAATCAGAGCCTCACCTGCTTGTCCCCATCCCTGGGACCTGCTGGAGCCCACAGCACCCACCACCAGCTTCCTTGCATGCCCAGTTCCCATTTACACGCTTTGTTTGGGCATGTCCATCAAAACCAGGAGCCCCAATGATGCTTGTTGATGTTGATTTTGTCTTAAGGGCCATCCACTTTAGTTTAAAGCTCAAAAAGCCATGAAACCTGCTCACTTCATCCATTTTAAGGAAGCTGCCAAAATTCCTCCTCCTCAACACGCTCTCAGCCACAGCAAAATTCAGCTTTGGTGCTCGCAATACATGGCACACTCCTAGGAACTGGTGCTGATCAACCTGCCCATGCAACTGAGCACTTTCAACCCAAATAAAGGTTCAGAAGTCACAACCAAGACTGTCTTCTCCTGCCTTGCTCCTTCCCTATCTGCACATCAAACATCATCACCTCATCCACATCTGAACATGGCCATGGTGAGCAAAGCCCCAACCCCTCTGCTCGTTGTGGCAGATGTAAGGGTGTACGGGCCATGATCCGAACCAATTAAAACACCAACCACTGATGAGGAAATTCACTGAAGTCAACAGAATGGGGTACAGTGTTCAAGTTAAGCATGAACTCAACTCCTTGCAGCATCAATGCCATAGCAAGAACTTTTAAAATCAATTTATTCTTGGGGAGCTGAGTGGAGAACGAGCTGCATGCAAAAGAGTAGCCACGTTAAGTTCATTTAAAACTGAGGCTCTTCTTCGCTAACATTTTAAGCTGCCCTCAAGCAATTCTCTGCCTTGCAGCAGTATCTCTGAAAAAAAAAAGTGTTCTTATGAACCCAGCTCTGCACAAAATCTCCCAAATAAGCAGGGACAGTGTTTGGTACCTGAGGAGGAATGAAATGGTTCATTCCCTAGATATTAAGAACCAACAAATAAGCTGCTAAATTAAAAAAAAAAAAATTAAACCCACCATCAGCTTAAGCCCTAGCTTATATTTTCAGTTATGTTTTTAGTTAATTTAGGGGATTCCAGTGAGTAAGTAATTTTTGAAGTCGAGAGCTGTGAGTGCCCATCTCACACCCCATTACTTGAAGTCCCAGCCCCACCGAGGCAGCGTCGCGCCCTGTCTGCCGTGCCCCCCATTAATGTAGGCGATAACCACTATTTCTCCCCACACACTATTTAAATTCTCAGACACCAACAAACTATAACTCACAGGGAACCGTTTTAAATTATTATTATTCAATGGCTTGTAAACTGTATCTCATCATTAAACAGAATAATAAATAAAAATAATGACCAGCTTTCAAGCCTGCAATGTAAAGGACATACTTTCTAGAAGAATATTTGGTTTGTTTTGCTAGGTTTTAATTGAGAAAAGAATCCATCCTTTAATTGTTCGGTTTAGAAAATGGTATTTGGGGTTGGGAACTGGAGGAAATCCCTTATTGCGTGTTGTCTGTGTGCAGTGCTGTTGCTATATAGACTGAGATACAGGTTGCCGAAGAAAAATATAGCCCCACGGATACTTTATAGTACCAAAACCTAGCTCGGGGCTACACATCCCCAGATGAAAGACAGCAGCTCCGCCGAAGAAACAAGAAATTTGTCGGCGCGGCCGTTTGAGGCGCTGAGGAGGAGGAGGAGGAGGAGGAAGGGTTAACGGCAGCCCCAGCCCAGCCCATGGTCAGCCGCACCGGGTAATTCCATTAGGGTGCAAGATTCAAATGCAGAATTAGCTGTTGCCTACGCAGAATTATGTTAAACATGGCCCAGACTGAAAATCAATATTCTGCTTAAGTAACTGGCCCTCCAGTAATTTAATGAAGCTAAATTGCATTACACGGAGGTAAGGTGGTGGGGGACCATTTTGTCTCAAACCTTCCATTATACAGTGACTGTACAGCTGTATGCCTAAAGAGAAATTAAACACATACACTCATTTCTTCTTGAAGTTGGAACAGTGTTTTTTACACTGGATTACTTGTCTCCTTCCTTAATTTAAAACTACAGTAAATAATTTGCAGCCACATAATTAGGAAGGAGCCACAGCCTCATAATAAGGGGAAAAAATTGCTACCGGAATATTAAAGGATTTTTTTTTACTTTGCAGAAAAAGAAAAATGAAAAAGGACATTAAATGTTAGATCTGTATTAAAAATGTAATTCTAAAGGGTTTAAATCTATGACATGTCTACACTGAATTAATTAAATTCATGATCTGATCAAGGACTGAAAAGCTACCTTGGAGCTATCTCTTAAAAATGCTATGTATGTACATGTCAAAATAGGAATTAAAAAAAAGCAGGCCTTTGATTTATTGGCAATTCATGCATGCATTATTGTGCTTTCCTTGCCTTGCACTAGGAAGGAAGTCAAAGTTTTATAAAGCACCTGAAACCTTCACCCACGCTTTATTAAAGGAACTTTCTCGCAGAAGACGACGGTACCGAAACTCGGAGCCATCTCCTATGAATATGATCATGGTGACATCCACGACGACTTAACTCGTGTTAAAGCTGATTGACAAGAACAAAGAGGGTACAATTACATTATGCAGTACTTGTACTGCACCCTCTTTTATTTATTATTCAGCTACAAAACTTCAACTGGAAGAAACACTTCAGAGTTTTGTGTCGAGGAGACGGAATTAAATTGACAATAATTCTGCGCCGTGCTGTATGAAGTTATGCTGATTAGAGATTACTTCCCCCTAAATCATTTGTCACATTGCCTTATATAAGGGTAAAACAGACTTCAACCATGTGTAGCTGCAGCGGGATCTTTGGGGAAATGCAGGCAGCAGAGTATGTATTGTTTAAAGGGAAAAGAAGTGATTTGCATGCTCAATCGCTATTTTTCTTGCCTGTCCGACTACCAGAATTTTCTTTCTATACTTAAAAGGCAGTTAAACAAATGAAATTTATTTATGCCAAATCTAAAGTGAAAACAGAGACATTTAAAAGCACGTGTCTATTTAACACATTAGAGGGCATCCCGGTTCTGGAAAAGATGTGCCAATGGAAGCTGCAAGATGCAACATTAGCAGGAGAAGCGGCTGTGGCAGCTCAGAAACATCTGACCAAGCCCTGGGACCTGCCTTCTCCAGATTCTGTTTGCTGCTGGTTTGGAAACGCTGGTGTAAAGCCATCACGGTGTTTAAGGGTGTCGGGATGTGCCATGATGCTCCAGCTTCACAGTTTAATTCCAGATGCCATTGTCAGATGGGAGAAGCAATCAAATCGATTCATTAGGTCATTAAAATAAAATCCCACTGACCTTGCCAGATCAAGATTCACGGAGAACCCACCGAAACCCCACAAACCTCATGACGGGAGTCACAGGTACCCACCTCTGTTTCCTCTTACTGCTCACAAGCCAAAGCATTACTGATATTTAAATATTCTGATTAGCTAATAGAGAGCCAGCTCTGCCTCTCCCTAATTGGCAGGTGTACCCCGTGTGATAGACCTTCACACCAAGCACTCCACATGCAAACAGGTCCAAGGATGCTCATTGGCATCTCCCAACCTTCCCACAGTGACGAAGTTACAGCCACAGTACCAATATTTGAAATTATCACCAGGCTGAGGGTTTGGGGTTTGTTTCCTGCAATAACATGGTCCCGTGTCAGCTGGACCCTCCCGCACCAGGGAAGGGTCAGTCTGGACCAGCATCACCACCATCACCTTCCCCAAAAGTGTCACGACGTCATCCAAGGCAATGAGGGGAGGAGATGAAAAATTCCATCTCTCTCTCTTACATTTTATTGATCAAAAGGGGAAAAAAAACGTCCAGGAGAAATTATTTTTACACTCTTGAATACCAGCTAGCAGATCTATATTTTGTCTCTGTTTCGCTCAAAAGATCTTTTACTCCCTCATTTCTTTTGGAATGGCAATTCAATAATGTGTAACTGAACATTTATTAATTATACCCCAGTTTAAAGAACTGTTTTGAAGGGAATAAGCGCTCTCAGAAATGCTGAAACGCTTTCTGAGTGCATTATAACTGAGACTGAGCCGATTCCTGCAAAGCTGAGCTCCTGGCTGGTACTTCCCACCAGGAACTGCAGGATTTCCCCCCCCTCTTACTAGTAAAACATGAGTTTAAACACATATTCAACAAGGGAAACACGTCATGTGTTTTATAATGCAAGGTCCTTTTGAGCAAAGTATCCAGCAATTTCTTTTTCCTTAAGATGTACCTTTATGTTCAATGATATTTCCTTTGGGATTTTCATTAATGTTCTGTCAAAAAAAAAAGAAAGAAAAAAAATGTTTTTTTCAGTGCAATATCTTGACTAATGAATTTAGCATTTTCCTTCTGCTCATATTTACATTTAGTGTTTTGATGATGTTAAATTCTACAAATGAGAGCAGTTTTTAAGTGTTCCTTTCAACACCGCCTGCCTTTTCTGTTTGATTTCTCTTGCTGATGGTGCGTTGTCAATGCTGAATGCTGGAATTGTTGTTGAGCAGGCACAGCTGGATGAATTAAAGTCTCTCCAGTAACTCAAACCAGAAATGACTTCATCTCTAAACTTTCCATGTAGCACAGGTCAGAGCTCTGAGTAGGGACAGAAATAATGGGGTTACCAGAGAGAGAAAAAGTCAAAAGTACAAGTCAAAATACAGCAAGCAGTTTGGAGTCGCCTTGTGCGGCTGCAGTGATTTCCCTCTGTGTTACCAACAGGCTCTTGTATAGAGCGAAGCCCTGATGGAGACATTTGATAAGTAATTGTATTTTAAGTTCAAATAGAATATCTGCATGTGTGCAGACACGGAGCATTGTAGGCTTATCTTATTAGCTATTTACTTAAATTATCTGCGGGTATCCTAACACATAGCTACTCCTGCCTAATGATACAATCTATTAATTTATTCAAGGAATTTTGCCAAAAAACAAATAAAAGCGTTGAACACAAATATTTCTTCCCCGTTCATTTGGAGCTCGTCACAAACACTGAAGCATTTCAATGCGGCGAGGGCAGATTTTTGAAAAGGTAACATATTTAATTAACGTGAAGCAATTTATAAAGTAAATACGAGATGGGTACTGGCAGATTTTCCCGTTGAGCGTTTCGTACTCTCCGATGTCTGTACATGAATGAAGTGGCACCTCCCAGCAGTGGCCACCGGGCCAGAATTTTTAGTCTTTCCCTTCCGTATGTGTGAAAGGTCTCACAGTTCCTGTAATTCCTGTCTCGTCCCCACTGGGCTGGATGTGGCCGCTCACAACAATCTTCACACCCACACGAAACATCAGCGTTCCTCCGTCATAAACTGGAGCTGACACACCACAAGGCAAACATCAGCTGTGCTTAAAAACAAAGGGTCAAAAAATAAATCTTCCGATGCGTACGTGTTCAAGGGCCTCTAAAACTCAATGTTCTGTGCTGAAATCAATTAACGTTATCAATAACCAGGAATTCCCAGAGCTTAAGCTGTGCTCGCCCATTTGCCACTACAATTCTGAAAAATCAGCGCCACATAAATAACATCAGAGATGAACCTGAGAGAAAGAGTGAGAGCTACTTTTTATCAGTGAGCTAAAACATGCAATAGTGAGAAAGTTCATTAGTATAATACTTAAACTCCTGGCCATGCAGGGCTGTGCAGTATTCTGCATTTTTTTTTGCTGTTGCACATCTCTGTATTTCAGGTGAGTTATTGCAAATTTAGGTCTTTGCAAAATCTTGTAGCTGGGATGTTTGCAGACAAACAGAGCTGATGTGCAGCATCACAAACACACACACAAAAGCAATAACTACTATGTGGTGTCAGAGGTATAAAAAAACATAGATATTCACATGTGCAAGAAGATCTGTCAAACCCTTACCGATAATTACAATGCTGATCATACCAATTCCAGCTGGCTAATGGTCAGTCTGTACCCTCTGCATTCCATCTGTGGTGCATTAGCTCTGGTGCGGAGGTGATGACTTCAACAACAAACTTCACCTTCTTCTCCTCCTCCCTACAGCCTCTGGCCCACGGCAAGTCCTGCTCAGAGGGATGTGTGACCCAGGGAAGTAATGGGACCTCCTGGTGGGGAATTTGGCTACAAGGGAGGAGAAGGGTCCAGCTGCTCACACAGGTGTTCCCCATCTGCCTCCAGGCTGCTCAGAACCTTCACCTGTGCTCCCATTGCTCCACCCCCTAAATACTCATTTATTTTAATGGAAGGAGGTGGGAGATGATCTGAATTCTTTGGAAACATCTTTACTCAGAGATACTGTGGCTATATCACCAGCCCTGAAATGGTACAGAAATAGCCATGCATACAGAATGCTGTTCCACGTTCCCCCATCCCACACTGCCCTCTCCATCCCACCCTTGCACAGCCCTCCCTGGCAGAGCCATCACCCTGCCCATTGCTGCTTTACTGGCCTTTCCAGCCCAGTTCAAATTGCTGTTTGAACCTTTTCCAGAATGCCTCAGCATTCACTCATAATTTTTAAGGCTGGTGGGGGATTTACACGTTGCGATCTCACTGGTGCCGCAGCCGCCGTTTCTGCCTTTCTGCCTGTGCTAGCCCCAGTTTCCTCTAGCACAGGTACGTTTTGCTGCCATTTTCCAGGCTCTCTTCCTTTGCCTTGCTGTTTTTAGCATTTTCACTGACATTCAAAGCCAATTTTGGGGTAGCAATGCAAGAGCAATGAGATCTTATCCACACAGCAAACACAGGAGTGATGCTACTGGGGAGAAGCCTCCGGCTCCCTGTGCCGCAGCCCCATGGGGGTATCCAAGCAATGATGAGATTTTGGGACTGTCCGTTGGGCCAACAGTGAATCCTTCACCATATCAATCCAAAAAAATGTGTGATTTCAAGTTTTACACCGAGATTCTCCCCATCAAAGGCCTGCACAGTGGCACTACAATTTGATTTTTTTTAAGTTCCAGGAGCTATTTGTGAATTAGGCTCAGCCTGCTCTGAGCCTAAACACACTTGGTTGATGTGACGCTGCTGTGCCAGCTTGTTTGTCAGCCTGCAATGGGTTTCTGATCCAAACTCTGTGTTCTTGCTGTTACCAATAACGGTGGTTTCATGCAGAGACCGCGAGGATGGATGCCCGTCCATCCTCCACGCTGGCCAAGTCCATGGGTGCTGCAAAGTGATATTTCATCCCGAGGTTTTTAAAACCTGAGTAGGTTTTAGAAAGCTCCAGTGCATTGAAGGAAACACAACTTGGCAAATACAGCTGAAATGCATCCTTTTTTAGCATATAAATTATTCTCTGCGTGTCTCACCCCTTGAGGACCCTAGAAGAGCCCTCGGTGCCCACAGCCGCTCCAGTTCCTGCTGGAGAGATAGAACCCGCGTTTCAACTCAGACCTGCGACCAAATTGTGGGATTTACCAGTTTCACACATGCCAAAAGTTCAAATGCATTTTTGCGGAGCAACTGCTTCGAAGAAGGATGTGAAGGACCGAATCCTGCATTCCTCCTGCGTTCCAAACATTTAATGAATGTGAATTTCAGATCTGCAGGGTTTGTGAGATCCGACTCTCTGCAGCTACGACTCTCTTGGTATTTCCACTTAAAAAATTTATTTTCAAGGCACCATAATTGTATGTAAAGTTTTTCTTGGATCTGAAAGACGAAAAGCCCTAACAAGTCCAAGGCTCAGCCTGGGAGAAACAATTGATCTGCATACAGATGGAAGGACATTTTCAGAAGGGATATCTGAGGGTTCGATACTTCCTCCATTCTAATTCGAAACCGCATTGTTTGTGAACTCACATTTTTTCAACTGCAGAATTCACTTCAGTTTAAATCTCATTTTATTCCAGGGATAAACGTGATTTCATTATTCTATTACAAAGTACATTAAAAATAAAATGTAGATGACAACTTTATCACTTAAGATGGCATTCATTACATATGTTTGAGGATTTTTATTTTTTTTCAAGAGGAGTTTCATTTGGATTCCCAGCATATAGCCATGCATATATACAGCAGCCAAAGAAGCTATAGCCTGTCATTTCAATAAACCATGTATGAAAGCATCCCTAAGCACCTCCTGACATGTCAGGAATATATGGTGTAAGAGTGCGTCCGTGTCAGCAGTGACAAGCTGAACCTTAATGGCTCTAAAACAGTCTTTATGGTTTACTGTACCCATAATCCATTTTATAATGAGTGCTCAACTAGATACAAGGTTCTGCAAGTTTCCTCTGCCTTTTAACTCACCCCAAGGCACCCAGACGAAGGAAAAAACTCCAACTTGTGGGTGATCCTTCCAGAGAAGCGTCATGTGCTGAAACACTTATGCACGACAGATAAATTAAGAATAAGGCTTTACTCTAATCCTTAAGTTTCCTTCTGCGGATTTTAAGAGAGACCAGTATTGATATTTTACTGGAGTTTTGGGGGAAAGTTTTAAAATTTATCAGGTTGGCACTGCTTTGCACTTACAAAATGTGGGGAAAGGGGAGAGGTGCTGCAAGCCCGTGATAGACAGCGGCGATATTTAGAGCTGCAAGAAAAACAGAATATGAGATTTCTCATCATGATTTCACCCCAATCCCGCTCTCTTTATCCATGCAAAATAAAAAGGCTGCTGCAAAGAACAGGGCAGTTGTGGGCAAGATGCAGCATGGATTTGCAGCAGTGTCCTTGCAGCCCAAGGCAACTCAAGGCTCTTTGCAAACACCAGCTGAACAAGTTGTTCCCCCTCACAGGGGGGCAGGATCCATAAGAACTCAGGTGTAGGCACTCGTATCAAAGAAAGGCAAAATAAGGTCCAGATTTCCAGTGACGTAGCAGAATTGGAAATAAATAGCAGGAATCCTCAGTTGAATCGTTGTTCCTCAATCATACTTGGTTTATCATTTAGGGGAAAACGTGCCCACGACACGACGGTGACAAGAAGTCCCCATCTCTGTCACCCCCCAACATCCCCGCTGGCCTCTGTCACAAACGCTTTGCTGCCTCGTGTTGGCTCCTGCCCGTGCAAACGTTTCTGTGGAATATAACATTTTAGAAATGAAGACCCTAGATGGTTTGGACACCGCCAGCATTGTCGACCTGGAGATGAAGGAACGTGGGGAACATCTGCAAGGATGCTGGAGTAAGGAGGCTGAGGAGCGCGGCGGAGCACATGCGGAGGCCAGAAACACAACACTGCTGCCTCTTATGCACCCATCAACCAGCCCAGCTCCTCCAAGGGACACCCCCAGGCACTGGTGTCCCCATGAGGACACCCCGTTGTCCCCAGGAAAGGTTGAGCATCAATGGCGCTCAAGCAGGGGCCCCGCGGGGCCCAGCCCAGAGGCTGGGTGCATGGCGAGCGCCCAAGGGGGAGAGGGAGAGAAGCGACTAGAAACAGCCACTTAAACGTCTATTTAGAGCCTGGGAGCATTGCGAAAGCCGTCCCCATTACTGTTGAAAAGATGCAAATTTGGTGAAATAATCAGCTGTATGGCTGGAGGCTGTTTCTCAAGTACCCTGATTCCTTACAGGAGGGAAGGTATTAGTGTAAGACACACAGCAAGGCCAAGTTCATGTTGCTCAGAGGTAGCCCCTAACCAAACTCCACCAAGTGCTATAAAACGAGATTTGTTATCCTGGAAAGCATTGACAGTTCATCCAATAAAGCCCCCAAAAAAACAGAACCCTTAAGGCTGGTTGCAGGGGTGCAAAAAGCAGCGCTCACAGGCATGTCTGACAGAGAAAACACGTGTTGGTGGCCCCCGCGCCGGCCCACGCTGCGTACCCGTCAATTAAAACCATCCCCTCGCATCAGACTTTTCATCAAAAATCCCTTTGCGCGTTTAAGGATCCGTTTATCTACCGCAACAAAGTACATGCAGCAATCTGTGCGCAGGGCACGGCGTTGGCTTTGTATTTAAAGCCGGTGAACAAGTGAGGAGGAGCTTTGCTTTAAAATCATTGAGAAATAGGTGAATGCACGACTTAGTGCAAGGTGTTCACCTGCTGCCTGTCCTCTGCACCTCCCAGCCTGCTCTGGCTAAACTTTGGGAAAACATAACGATGCACCAAGAAAAGGATAATGTTACACCAACCCCCCATTCTCCTGCTATCTATCATTTTAAATACTACAGTAACTAGCTTAAAAT
The DNA here is from genome assembly GCF_963082525.1 of Nesoenas mayeri. Taxonomy (NCBI): domain Eukaryota; kingdom Metazoa; phylum Chordata; class Aves; order Columbiformes; family Columbidae; genus Nesoenas; species Nesoenas mayeri. Next base: position 38,362,704 of record NC_137551.1, read on the forward strand.
GCTGCCATGCTTAAACTATACATTTCATTTCAGGAATGTCAAATATACGCTTAAACCACCAGTGCCTTCACCATAGATAGAAGGTGAGCCTTCAGTCAAGTAGTTTAATCATTACAATTGTAGCCCTCCCTAAAATCGGTTTTACAGTCAATGACTTAAAATAACATAATGGAAACAAAAATATATACTCTCGTCAGCCACACATTCAGCTGTGTTTGTGCTGTGCATGCAGTAGTGCAGAAGATAACAATATAAAGCGTCATTTCAAATTTTGAAATATTATTTTCACGCGTGGCATAAGGAAAAAAAAAACAGTTCCGAGTTGCTTTCTAGCCCAGTCATGGAATAAACTGGAGTTGGAGAGGGTGTGTTTGTGTGCACAACAGAGTTTATACTACAATATGCATCTTTATGTATTATGTATTCAGTTTTCTCACATTTTTCTCAGTGGGCAGATATTGTGCTGTACTTCTCGGAATACCTGAGAAAAACATTTCTACAAATCGCATTACTTGTCTATACGGATACTATAAGGAGCACAAAATAGGCGGGGAGAGTCTTCATCGTATAAAGCCTTTTTTGATTCTTCCCCCCCCATCTTCTGTAACAACATAAAAGATACTGTTATGACAAGTACTCCGGTAGTTCATTCTTTCATTTATAATTTAACCACAGCCTATATAACCTAATCAGAAAAATGTGGAACATGATTAGTACAACAATCAAATACAGTTGGGCTCCTTGAACAACTCAAAGAACAATACAAAAGAAAGCAAAAAGAGAAAGAAGGGGAAAAGGCAAGGAAAAACATTGCAAGCATATCAGAAAATATGTGGTATTTCTTTAATATTTCATTTTAAACTACCTAATTGTGTTTTTAAGCTTCGGTTCCTGTAATTTTGCAAGACGAGGCATTCCAGTGAGAAAACATATGGTAAGGGATTTTTAAACCACATAGCTAGAGTGCATCATAGACTTATCTGCTGCTTTAGTGTCACAAAAATCCACCACTGAATTTATCCAGTCACCCATTAAAGAAAGAAAAGAATTAAAGGAAAAGGAGTTTAAAAAAAAAATCCCCAAATGCGACAAAAAACTCGTGGCAAGTGCCATGGGGTTGAAGCAGAAGCTCGGTGGATGTGCGAGCCTTCCTCGGCAGGAAAAGTGGCAATTAGCTCTCTCAAGGTTGCCAGTTATTTCAGGATACCGCATAGTAAATATCGCATTCGGTTGTGACAAACTGTCATTAGCGACGACTTGTACCAACGGCTCAGCTAAAATGAGTTCTAATGAACCTCAGGCCTGGGGTTGAGGGCGAACTTTAAATTGCGGCCCTTTCTCCAAGGTTTTCCCAGGCGCACACCCAGCGCCGCCTGTACCCGTCAGGAGCGAAGCGAGGGGTGTTTGAGCTCGGCATGTAGGAGCCAGGAGACGTTTTCCCGGAGGATCCCACTGAATCAGCACTTTATTTGGCACTTTCTGAGGGGATGTCAAGCCGTAATAACGACAAACTTTGACATTTGCGTTTGGCGCGGAGAGCCGGGCGCTTTGAGAGGATGCTCCAGCTCCTGGGGATGCAGAGGGATGCAGGGGGATGTTCGCACCCCAGCATCCTTCCCCCAAACCCCTGCTTCTGGCTGGAGCAGGAAGGGTTTGCTTAAGCTGAGCCTAAGGTAAGGAGAGGACACAGCCAGGCTCGGCTGTAATTTCAGGCAACGCCTGGAACAATGTCACCGCCACCAACGCCAAAGGAAATCACAGCGCCTTGGCACCGCCGTGAAGTCTCCTGGTTGTGCGGGAAGCGGAGTTCAAAAGAAACTTTTAAGTCTCGGTGCGAAGCAAAGGAAACGCCGCGGTCCAACAGCCTTTAGTTCGAGCTCAATATAACGTTCTGCAAGCCGGGCGAGAAAGCCAGGGGTTTGTTCAGAAACGCTGCGACATAAATTACCCCCTTGAAAACCTTTCCTCTACATAGACGTGAAAAGTAGTTAGTCTTGCTGCTTAGATATATATATACACACACATATATATATCAGTGCAAGCTCCTGCCTCCCCATCCTGTTATCATCTAAATTTACCTGGAACTGGGCTTTGCTTTTTTCGCTGCTTATCTTGCTTTTAAAAGGCAAACTCTTAACCTCTTGCACTTCCAGGAATCCCCCAAGGTTGGCTGCTTTGCTCCCTGTGGGAATTTCTAAGTGTAAGCACTGAGAAAAGTGTAAGGTGTTAATCTTGATAATTAGTGCACAAAACCAATTAGAGGTCCAAAAAACCTTAAGGCACAGAAAGTGATTTTTTGTTTATTTGCTTACCTTATTAAGTTAAATATCTGTCTGAATTAATCACTAATGAATGTGAAGAAGGCTCAATAGCACTGCCTTAATGAACAGCAGTGTCAAATGCATTTTACAGGGTACCAAATCACTGGGTATAGAAAGCCAAGTTGCTATTCAAAATTACTTTTCTGCCCAATTTTCTGTTTGCAAAGCAGTAAATTATTTACATTTATTGTCCTTATTTAAGCACTTAAACAGTATGAATGGAGTACAGGCACATTTTAAAAATATAGAATCATTACGCAACCCTGCTGCTGGAAATTCATGTTGTTTTCCCCTCTAGGCTGCCTCCCCCCCCAGCTTGCTTTTACAATTCTTGCAACACCACGTTATTAGATTAAACATATTTTTCTCTGCAATTTATTATTTCGCACACTTTCAGAGAAGTGCTGTAGGACTTCAATTGTGCACACTAAGAACAGCCCCTTTCATACTTTGCTCGAGCAAAGTTGGTGTGTTTTCTGGATAAAACTGCACTATATTTCACCCGAATCACTGCATTTTCACTCTCTTTCCATCCATTATTCACACCATAAACATCTGCATTGTAAACGTCAGATGTACTAATTGTCATGTTTCCAGCTCCGGGTATTAAGTGAACGTGTTCAATGTTACTCTTTCGGCTATAAAAAGAAAAAATTTTAAAAATTCTTATTTCTCTATGAATCTCCCAATGTATTTCCCTTTATTTCTGGAGCAGGCACCGAGGCTTTTGCCGCTATCTCTTACACTTTTTTTCCCCTGCTTTGGAAAGCCTTCGTGAAACCTTTTGGCGCTGCGGATTTTGGCAGCGCAGGAGGAAGGTGAGCGGACCCACCAGCCCCGCAGTGCAGACACATCACGGAGCAGAATGGAAGGAAAAGCCTCATAGCCCAGGAGCAGAAAAAGTGGGAATCCACAGCTTTCTAGGATCTCCTTCAAGGTGATTTTTTTTGTCGTTGCTTTTTAATTGCAGAACAATCAAGTAAACGTTTTGTAGTAAATACGTAGCCAAAGGTTTGCAAGAGGAAAACTTTTGTTCATTGTTTTAGGGATGAAATGCTTTGTACGAGCACAGAAGCCGCATGAAAGCTCCTGCACGTAACCTGGTGTGGATACACACCGATCCAGACCCTGGGAGTTAGTCCTTTCCTACCTCGCCTTATTAAAATAAACAGTAATAACCCTTCGAAATACATGTTGGAGGAGGGGGGAGAAATTACAAACTGCATCCTGCAGATTTAACTATTTCAGCGATTTGCTCTTAACAACATCAATGTTAAAAAGTCCCTATTCAGAAGAAGTTATACAGGAGCGAACATCACAATGGATCCAATGAAAAGAACGGCGAGAATAAAAAGAAAGAGCGATATTAAAATTAGCGCTACAAGCCGCAGTCCGGAGTGGGACAGAACATCAGCCCCGTCTCCTGCGTATCTTTGTTGCTTAATCCCAAAAGTGCCTGTGCTGGGGTGTTAGTCCCTGTTATATGTTAAGGTTTGGCAGGGGGGGTGTCTATATTTTTTGGGGGGTGGTATATTTTGCTTTAAAAAAAAGGGGGAAATAAGGAAAAATGTGCTGAGAATTAAGGGAGGGTGAAGCGGAGCCTCCGGGTCCCCCCCCAACCCCCCGACCCCCCCCCGCCGGACCCGGGTTACCCGGGTCCGGCGGGGGGGGGTCGGGGGGTTGGGGGGGGACCCGGAGGCTCCTGGCGGTGAATCCCGATTGTAGCCACGAGGGGGCGCTGTGGTTCTGTGAGCTGTGGTCCGGGGGGGATGGAGGGAGAGGAGGGAGGAGGGATGAAGGATGGAGAGGAGGGAGGGAAGGAAGAGGGAGAGGAGAGATGGAAGAAGGAGAAGAGGGAGGAAAGAGGGAGAGGAGGGAGCTCCTCTTCCCAAGTTCCTGAATTTTATGGCACCGGCGCAACGTCCGCTCGATATGGTCGAGAAAAGTTCGGCACGGCGAACGAACAAACAAACAAACACGGCGGCGTTATTAAAAACAAGCTGAAACGGTGTCGTGAATATTTATTAGGGGAAATATAGGTTTCTCCAAAAAAAAAAAAAAAAAAAAAAAAGAAATAAAGCAGGGTAATGGATGAAGGGGAAGAATAGATTTAACACTGAAATAAATATCAAAGGTGCAAAGAAAAAGGCAAAATATAGTGTTCAAACAAAGCTGCGAATTGGGCCCAGATTTAATGCGTCCCCCGGGAAGAAAAGGTTGGACAGACTGTTGGAATTGAGATACTACTTTTAGTACACAGCCCCTGTAATGCTGTCAGCTTTATTTCCTTTGACAAATGTGAAATAAAATTTGTCAAAGTTAGGGCTTGGTAAGTTTGCTATTGAAAATTCAATTGGTAATAACTAG
>NC_137551.1:38372391-38374891 GCF_963082525.1 Nesoenas mayeri
TTTAATAAGTGCCGTTTAAGTTGTTAAAGCTGGTTTGGTTTTTTCGGTTGTTGGTTGTGTTTGGTATTTTTTTTCCCTTCAGCCATTAGGATATGAATGGGAAAAATTATGAATAGGAAATCCTGCTGGAGCTTTTATTGCCTATTTCCTTTCGGGAAGATGGCATTGTTCCCCTTTTAAAAAAGGGAAGGGGCGTAAAATAAGCCGAGGCGTATGACAGACATCCTTCAAAGCGCGATGGCAGGGCTGTGTTGTTCTGGATTTGTGTTCCTCACAAGGCACAGCCTGTTCTATTTTAAGCCGGGCTGTGCTGCTGTGGACGTTTCACTTCCCTCGAAAGGGGTTTTGGCATAATGTTGTTTTGATTAAGGGAGATTTCTGTTCTATTCTATTTAGGTTCTTATATGTTTTTTTCAACACAATGCAGGGGGAGAGGCGGGAACAAGGGATTTTTGGGGTTGGGTTGTTGGGGTTTTTTTTGTTTTGTTTTGTTTTTTTTCCCTCAGTTTACTCCAGGATAGAGAATAATTTATTTCTGTCCACGTAATCCCTCCAGAAATCCCTACCTGTGCAGCGGGGCTTTGCAAAGCCCACCTGTCGAGCTGCACTTTAGGCTCTTCCCTGCTTCAGTTTTTGAATGGGGGAAAAAAAATAATAACATAAAGATCTGCTGAATTTCCTTGGCAAAGGTCTCACCCTTCAAACCCTCAATTGCCTTATTCCCCCCCAGTTCAACACAGTGTTTTGGCAGTGCTGGCACTGCCTCATGTCACCCCAGGGGACGAGGGACAAGGCAGAGGGGCCAAGCGGGATGTGGTGGGTGGGCAGGGGGGTTGAGGCACCCGAAAAGTGGGGGGACCCCCCCCTGGGCCCCAGGCGCAGGCTCAGGGGCTGTGTTTCGCCTCCCCCATAACCTCCCCTCACCGGCTCCCCCTCCCCGACCGCCACGGTTCCAGCGTGTGTCATCATGTTCGGCACAGATGTTCCAGCAGCTGTACATGGTGAGCATGTTTTAAAAGACTTTTTTTCCTTCTCTTTTTTTTTCTGACACATCGTAGTGGGCTGATAACTATTCCCCACCGCTGCCACGGGACAGCACGTGGGGACCACGGGGACCTCCACCAACAGCAGCTTGCCCTAAATTCCCTGACTTGCCCGAATCTTTTCTTTCGCAGTGGCTCTGAGGTTGGTCAGTTACTCATTCGGTGGCTGAGGCACCGAGTTATTTTTCCTATATTTACAGTCTCATAGCGCTCACAGCCCTCGTGATGCCCCAGAGCACTGCAGTGGTGGCATCGTGGTGTGCGACGGGGACACGGGGGAGCAGTTTTGGGTGTTGTCCCCAACGAACACTGTACCTATTTCCCAGATGTGACAAAGCCATGGAGATACTTGGAATGAGACCTCCAATCAACGTGCTAGAGTTGAGAAGCTGAACAACCTGCTTGCTGTATCTTTATTTTCAGCAGAAGTTAGGTGGGTGATTGGAAAGAAAATAAATCCCATTAAACTCTCAAGATGTGTTCAAAATTGTGATAAGTCAAACTGGGGTATAGGCTCACTGTTATTATGGTTATGAAGGTTATAGCAAAGAGTCTTTGCCATAGCGGCTGCCAAGGCTGTTGAGTGGTTCTCCAACAGCGATGGCTGAAGGCTCTTAGTTAAACCATCTGTACCAAGACTAGTTTGCTTAATTATTTTTTTTTAAATGTCATTTTTCTTTGTGTCACAGTGCACAATACTCTTCCCCTTCCATCACAGCATGCTCCAATTCAACACAAAGAATTTATCCCGGAGATTCCCATCAAAGTTCCTATTTATACAACCGAGGACATTTCAGGGACTGGTGCCTTGTTCTTAAGTATTTTATTTTATTTTCCCTTATGTTCTTTATGCATGAGCTGGTTCTTAAATTATTAAATAATGGAGCACAGGATGAATTTGTGGCCATTGAGGGGTCTGCGTGGGCTTTGTGTGGTCAACGGGACAACAGGCTCTGCCCCTGGGCCCTCTTTTGGTCTTTCTCTAGGTGCAGGAATAGGAATGTGCATTTTTTAAAATCAAGGGAATAAAGACAAGACTGGCTTCTTGAGTCTGGCATATGGCACTTGCACCTCTGCCTTTGAAAAACTTTTGGGGATTATTTCTGTTTCAGTACTAAATACAGTATTTTATTCCAGCCATCGGTACCAACATGCACTCAGAGCCTCGAGAGCCCAGGAGACGCAGTTGGGCACCCACCTCTGTTCCCCCCACCTCTGCTCCTCCTGCTCCTCTCCCACCTGCCCATCTAAGAATCCTTTTGTTTTCTTTTTCTTTTTTTGTTGTTACTAAGTTCACTTTAAAGTAAATAAATAAAGGGTTTTTACGGTGGTGGGACAAACCCATCCCTTCCTTTCCTCCTTCCTTCAATCTCCTCGACACCAAATGAGACCACAGCAGACCCAGTTCATTTTTAGATTTCATTAGGAATCCAAACTAACCAAGAATTTTCCACATG
>NC_137551.1:38379891-38482391 GCF_963082525.1 Nesoenas mayeri
ATTACAGATTTCATCCTGCAACCGAAAACTCTCATATCGAGCAAAGCCCCCTGTAGCACCTTCTTTCCCTAACGTCTATATACTCTCATTTTCAGCTCTCGCCTTCTATTTCTGAGCCCTAACGCCCATTAATATCCAGAAAGTGTCAGTCGCATCCAAAGTTTCAGGCTATTAAATCAATGAAAAATATATTGGATTTAATATGTTTGGCTTAGGAAATTTGTTTTGTGTGGCGGCGCTTGCTCTGAGCTTACCTCTGTTTGAACTGAGGGTGCCGGCTCCTGTGCAGCGCACACATCGGCCCATAAGACCGTGAAGCGTGGCTGATTTTTGGAGAAACTACTAAGTAGTTTCTACAGTGATAATGATGTACTATGTGCACCTATTGGGAATATATAAAATTAGAGAGAATTTCTGTTTGCTTTGGTCCTCTTTCTAGAATAATTACAGTAACTGCCATTCATTCCCATTCTGTTACCCTGATTATTCTAGAATAACCTGGTTATTAAGGTTTAGTCGTGTTTAAGAACATACTGCAAAGTGACAACTTGTCATGTCGGTATTATCAATACTTTAAAATTTCCATATTAGTGACCCAATTTTCTCAAGATTCCTGAGTGTGTAATTTGGTGGGGAGAAGGAGGGAGGGCAGTACATGACGCCTCTTGCTTTTCTCGATTCAAAGCAACCTTAATTTTCTGTTCCTGAATAGAAAGCTTTCACTTAGCGCCTAAAAAAAGATCTGGAACAATTACGTCTCCCAGCCCTAAACACATTGTCAGGTTGGAAATCCTTCTGCTTCCATCGGACACGGTGGGTGACACTCCTGAGGTTTCCCCCGCATTAGCGCCATTGCTAAATTCAGGGAATTATGGAAACCAGAAGTGCTGAGCGGCCAACTCCAAACTCACTTCCCAAAATAACACTTTGCAGCCATGAAACCCACCACGTTTAATGGAAACGTATTACCTTAAACAGCATTTTGCGGCAAGATATCCTCCACAGGGCAGGTGTGCAATAGCAGCTATTTTCCCTGTTATTTGAAGTTTCCTTTGCTATGAGGAATTTCTCCTCCAAAAAGGCTGAAGTTGCGCCCAAGGAAGCACAGAAGAGGCTCCGCGCTGGTGAAGGTGCATATAAAGCTGTCCAGAAGCGCACTTAGCTGACGTACTGACAGATTGTGCAATTTTGCTGTGGTAATTACTCAATGGTTCAGCAAATGGTAACTAAATACTTTGGAAATCAAAATGTCTAATTGCAGACGCACATATGGTATATCCCCATCCATCCATCCACCCCGCAGAAGGTAATGTAACAAGCACACCCAAACCTTCCCTTAATTCCCCCAGCTCGGAAGCCACCAAGTGACACAAAACAGTTGTAATTTGGAAGAGTATTTGGGGAAACGAGATATAAATAAATGAGCCTTCAGAAAGCGTGGATTGCTACATGCAAATCTGGGTTACAAAAGCAAGATTAAGATGATTTTATCAATAGGGAGAAAAAATGTTAATGTTGTAGCGTTGCTACTCTAGTGTTTACATAGAAACCTCTTTGCTACCATAGATAGGCCAAAACTGTAAAAATGGGCTCAATAGTTGGTCTTTAGTGGGTAGTGAAGATGGATGCAGACACACGAGGTTCACAGCACATAACGGGGAAGCATGGAGGACCACGGTGCAGCAGCTGGAGCCCACGGTCATGGGACAACATGTTCCTCAAGCCCTCTGGTGAGAACCAAATCCTGGTGGCTGAGCAGGAGAAGGAAAAAAGGTCCTGGCCCACCTTCCTCCCAGCCCAACCTGCCTTCCACCAACCCATGCTGAAGGAGATGCCAGGCAAGGAAAGGAGAGGACAGAACTTTGGCCAAGAGCGTTGGCCAGTGCAAACAATGACATTGTGAGGTAGATGAGAGTGAATCAGGCCCTTGTGTTCCCTTAAAGACAGAAATATGGGACACCATGTTTAAAACAGGGTTTAAGATGAAGTCCTTGGTCCCACCTGATAAAGTGTTTGAAGTCAGGGAAGCCAAAATGAACCCAAAAGGGTAATGCCACTTGAAGGGGCTAAATTAACATTTCATAATATTTCTTTTAGAAGTACTTAATCTGAAAACTTAATAAAATCTGACCTGTGTATATGTCTACCTGTCCAACCACTCCTATCGCTCCTCCACCAGGTTTTAAGGTCTTAAGCCCTCCGCAGATTAAGAGGAAATTTATTCCCCTCCGTACCGCCCCTTGTGCTACTCCCCATCACGCAACTTTCACAAAATTCCCTTTAATTTCCGAAGAGAGGAGCGGTTCTCTGGGTGCGTCACAGCAACTCAGCCACACACGTACTGCACATCAGACATTGGGCTTTTTTGTTCTTTGGGCCAGCCCTTGATAAATCGGAGGCAGAGAAAACCCTGCTTCTTATTTCAAGTGAAACCTTCATTTACAAAAGTTCAGATAGGTTTAATGCAGAAGAGCTAAATGGAATTAATGATTAATCAGGGTTCCTGAGCCAGCTTCAGCCCCTTTTTCTAAAAAAGAGAGTTGTATGTTCTACATTTTGTAATAACTAGGCTGAAAAACTGCATTACTTACTTCTCTTCTTCTCCGAAGAAACCCAGCCCCCCATTATTGCAGCTCTCCTCGGGATTACGAGTTCTTCTTTTTATTTCTTGCTATTAATGTTTAGAAACTATGAGGATGTATGATTAATGCAGGTAGTGTGACTTTGATATAGGACAAAGTAGCATTAATTGTATGATATACATTATTTTTAAAACAACTACATTGTCTTCATCTTGCATAATTATCTCTTTGTTGCTGTTAATCAGGATTTCCCAAAGTGGCACACAATAAAAAGCATTAAGGTTTATGTCAGCAGATCCAAATCTGGAATCAAATCTATCTGTACCATCAGGTGCCCATTAGGCCGGTGGAATTGCACATTAAAGACGCTCAAACAATACAGACAGTTTTGTTACAGACAAAAAGGGAGAAAGGAGAAATTGGAGCTCTTGGGCACTGAAAATATATCTAGGAAAAGACAGTTCCTACCCAATGCATTATAGAGAAGTGAAGAGAGGAAAAAAAGTAGGTGATGATGGTTTTGGCCAATGCCCTAGGACATTTTCAGAGTCCTGCCAGCATGAAAATATCCTTAAGATTTTTCTCATGCAAATTTTAGCCACAAAATAGTTCTGTGTGAAATTTTACAATAAAGGAGTCAGCCAGCCCTGTGCAGAAGGGGCTTCCAGGGGGGCAGGAGGTGCTGAGCGGTACCTGGGTGATGTGTTTCATGGGGACAGGAGTGGCCAATGCCCAATGCCACATGGGAGAGGTGGGCTGAGTATGGGGCAGAGAGGTCCCAGAGCCAAGGGCCAAGGGATGCAAAATCCACCAAATTCTTAGGGCAGCCTGAGGAGCTGCTGCTCTGGTGCCACCAAGCAGGGTTTGGCCATTGCTCTGGGGACAAGACCCATTTCCTAGAGGAAGAACAAACAACAATGTCCATGAAGACACACCTGGGGTTGGTGTGCAGGGCGTGAGTATGAAGTTCACTAGCTGTAGAAGTTTAAATGGCTTTAGGACAAAATGTTTTCTCGGTAATCTACCAGCTCCACTGACCATCTTCATGATGGAGCTAAGTGGGAATTTTTTCCAAAAACCATATTTCAAGGTGGCAGAAACACACAGGCTTGCCTTTCTCTCCTGTCCTTCCCCCAGCTTTTCCTCCTTTCTCCCTTTCTCTTTGTTTATTACTTTTTTTTTTTTAAAGAAAAGACAAAAAGCATGACAAGGCACCATGCCTGCCTGTTGCTTTTGCAAGAAACACTGTTGACGGAGCAGAAGGAGAATCTGAGTGACCATTTCCATCGCTTCAGCCACACAATCCTCCTGCAAACACCGAGTTTCTCTTTACGTGAACATGAGGAGGAAGGGGGCGAGCGCTGGCCCTTGTCCTTCTGCAGATGTTGTGCAGACCCCAAGGCCACGTGAGGAGTGTTTGAATCCCACGGTGGCACGACACAGTGGGGTGAAGATGAGACCAAGAGCTTGGGAAAAAAAAGCAAGAAGGCGCATCAGGCCAAAGGAGAAAATGAGCCTGGAGCAGTGAAGTAAGAATGATAATACCAAGCACTTATGTTCAAAGCACTGTACAAATATTAACTAATTAATCCTCAAAGCCCGCTCTGGAGTAGATAAGCAAGTGTTATTATCCCCTTCTTAACGGGGAATCTGAGGCGGCAAGGTTAAGTGTCACATCCAAGGCTATGGAGAGAGGCTTCAGAAGATGTTCTGAAGGGCATCGACAGTCCCCAAACCCAGTCTGCACCTACTGTGGGAGCTGGCGCCCTGCTGGAGCCAGTCCACGCCAGCTGCAAAGGAAGGCTCTGAAGAGGACCCACCATCTTGGAGAAAGACTAAAACACTTCTGCAACCAACTTATAATGCAATTTTCACTCTCAGAACTCGCTGTCTGGAGCAGCCTGTTAATTTAGCCAAAGACAATCTGGGAAAAGACCATTAGGACAAGAATCAGGTGTTGCCCGGGGTCACACTTGACAGCTCCTGTCCACCATCTCTCCTCGGTGTCACTTTGAGCGTGTTCGGTTCCTCCTGCTATACTGTGAAAGTAGCAGTTATGGTTAGCAAGAAAGATAAAGAAAACCGATAAATAGATAAAGCTGGGTTGATAAATTAAAGAAGAAGCTAACTCCAACTCGCTTATGATGCTTTGGGGGACCATAGCCCCAAAAGAGGGAGCTCCATCATCTTGGGAAGCAGAAGTGGTGTGTTTCTCATGAAATTCTGACCATCTTGTGCAGGTTTCCCAGCAGAAAATCAATTCTTGAGTGTTTTCCATCTGAAGCAGAGAGGAAGAAGGGGTCTTTCTGGAACCTGACCCAGAAATTAAGGAACAATGGATGAAGGAACTCCAGTCTGACCCACTCCCCCTGAAAAAGGGTCGAGTTGGAAATGTTTCAGGTTTTGCCCAATCTCTCCAATGTAACGAAGATTCAGAAACAGTGTATATAAAAAGGAGATTAGGAATATGCAGCCAGGAAAAGACTTTTCTTACAAAAAGGAGTTTATAGGTCAAAAGTGTTTACTGTTCACAGTATGGATTAGAGCAGGATTTCAGTGTATTCTGGAGGGAACTGGGGGGAGGGAGCAAGAAAAGGAATTGTCTACAGCCTGTATTTGTGGCTCCAGTTCCTGCACTGACAGCAAAGGACCTTTGATTGTAAGATGAATTGCAGAGCAGGAGCTGTTGCTCTGTTTTTGGACACGGGTATTTTCACCAGTGCTTTTGACTTCAGGGAGCCCTTTCAGAGACGAGAATAGTGAGGTGGATGTGGAGCTCACAGAAACAATAACAGGAACATTTGCCAATTAATCCATCACGCGCTGTAGCACAATTTACCTTTTACCCTTCCAATTCTGAAGAGTCACTACACAATTCAAATATCAAATTGTTACTGGCTATACCAAAAAAAAAAAAGAGAGGATGCAGGGGGGAAAAAGGGACACATCAATAACAGGACAATGTGCCTAATTTCCTGATTTCCTATACAGTTTGTTATACGTGACCTCGTTGGTAAATCTGGTCGCTGTTTTCCCAATACTCGTTTTAAATACCCATTTGCAGAACGGGTGATGGTCTCACCCACATTGCGATGCCATGGGGGCGGACGTGCCCCATGTCCCCTGGACCCCCTGGCTCCCCCACACCATGTCCCCAGGCCAGGCACCACGTAGCTTTTTCTGCACCCACTTTCCAACATCAACAACAACCTTCCTGGTAGAAGATTTCCAATGGAAAGTCTTCTAAGATATTATTTAACCCTACCCTTCATTTTCCTCAGCATTCGAAAACATGGGCAATTAAAAAAAAAAAGAGATGTGTCTCCAGGTTTAACAAGCCATTTATAACTAATTACTGAAGCTTATTAAGTACAGCTTTGGCTTAGGCATTTTATCCCTACCTTTTCTCCACAGTATTCACCAAAATTTGGCTTCCTAAGAGGAACTAATTGAATTTCATGGTTTACACATTACTTGCACACTCTTTTTAATCCCCAGCTCTAGTTTTCCTTTTACAGATTGTCCCGGACGAAAGCCAAAACATCAACTTTGTATTCATTGTCTAAATAAGGGTATTTTTCAAAATTCTATCTACAGGCACACACGCACACTGGGTTGGAGCCTTTTCTAATTCTTTGGTGCACTGGTGCAACTCCATTAAATCAGCAGCCACACGCCAGCACAGAAACTAATGTGAGATCTTCTACAGGTGATTATGGGCAAATGGAATCAGATCAGCCATTTATTTGTGAGTTTTCAGGGAAATTGGCTTCCACCTAAAGGTTCAGCTTTATAAGCAAACTTTAGGTGAATTAAGTGTTCAGTGTATTTTGGAAAGATTCCCTCCTCCAACTCCTTCTCCACCATCTCCTCAAAGAAGTTGCAAGGTCCAACCAATGTCCCCATGGTTGGAGACAGAATCTCCTCCCCAATGCCGGGGGGAGACTTTGGCCCGGTCACGTTAAAGGAGATTTGTCTTTAACATAAGCACAATGGATATCTCACCTTCAACTTGCACACCTGTAAGTACTTTCTCAACATCTGGTTCAACACTTTGGATTGTCCGGGCAAAATCCCACCCAAGCAGGGGGATCATGTAATATAACGGTGTAATATAACAGCTATCTGCATTAAATGGGAAAATTTCCTATCACCAAGCACATGGCTTGTGCTTGCAAGGCACAGTGAGGGAAGATACAAGATGCAATCCAGCTTTTTGAAGGAGAAGCAGTACAAGAGGGAACATTCCAGGCAATATTTTACTAAATATGTGTATAATGAGGTGGTTCCAGCCCAAGGTGTCTTTTAGCAACGTGCTGCTTGATCTTTACCACGGTGTTTCCTACAGAAACGGTGTAAGGAAACTCACCTGGACCTTCCAGAGGGGCTGGGGACTGGAGGTAACCTATAGAAAACTTCAATAACAATTTCCAACGCAACGGGAAGCTTTTTCAGGGATCTTCCCCTCTTCTGCTCACCGCATCTTAAAAACTTGAAAGGGGGTCTCCAAATGCTATGAAAGTTATTAAAAAATCTTCTAGAGTTCATGTTCTTAGAAGTCTTAGGGAGAAAAATGTTAAAAGAAACAACCCTCTTATCAGTGATAACACAGCTCACTAGGACTCAAACTGCAAAATCGTATCATAGAATTAAATTCTACCAAAACCAGTCTATTTGGGATTTGGTGCTGTATTTCACAAGGAGAGCCTGCGGGCTGGTGTTGTGCAAACCAGCTTTCCCAGTGCAGATGAAAACCGACCACCACAGCCACCACTGGCAGTCAATAATAGAGATTTTTTAACAAGTGCAAAATAACATATTTCTTTCTATCCATCCCTGTCTGAATAGCTGAGATGCTCTCAGTTCTATGTATACTATAACACTTCTTCCTGGGGAAATAAAGTTTTCAAGTACCTTGTGTCCTGGTCTCTCCTTTGTACCCCAAACCTGCTTGTCTTTGACAATCCTATTCCTGATGGTGTTGTTTTAATCTGTCATTTTACACCCTGCTGGGCAGGGAAAGACACAAAAGCTGGAGAGTAAAAACTGATCCACTTTACCTTTGATTTCCATGCGTGTGTTATAATAAACAATAATGTATGCAGCCAACGCACCGCTAAAATTGGGTCCTGTGTCACAAATTTGATTCTCCAAGAATTGTTCTAAGGCTAATTTAAATAATATACTTGAAAAATACATAATCCAACACATTTTATTTTTAATACTATGTTATAAATATACTGTGATACGTTATGAAAGTTGCAAATAAAATATGTTTTCATTTGCACTTGGTGTCTTAAGCTAAATTAAAGCATCACCTTTAATTAATTAAAAACCAACTCACTGCTCTCACTGCGTGACCTGTTTGGGGCAGGCAACAATGATTTTGCCTAATCTTCTCACTCAATATCAATTCCATCTCTGGGGGAAAAAAAAACAAGGGATGTGCACTAAAAAGTACTGCAGAGAAACAGAAAGAAATGTTCCTTGAAATACTTTGAGTGTTCTCTAGAGCTAAGAAGATCTGAGACCCAGCAAAGGCAGCGGTTTAGCCAAAACCCTGCCTTTCACGTGGATAATTCACCCCAAAAATGCACAGCGAGACATGGACAGTTCTCTTGCTCTAGGAGATGTAGAACCAGAAAACATCTCTGCTCTGTTTTCTTCTTTTTCAACTCCCATCTCTGGTCTAGTTACAGAACAAAAATTAAGTAAAATGGTAAAAGAAGCTGATAAAAAGGCCAGAAAGTGCTGCCCATTCAGACCTCTCCTGTCTGCTCCTGTAGGACAAGATGTCCTGAATCATTGCCTGAGAAAGGGTGAAATGGTCACCAAAGCTCGTCCTAGAGGTGGGAGATAAAGCAGAGTAGAAACCTCAAAAAAGCATTGTTTTCACCATTTTGAAATCATCATCTTCAAAAGAGTTTTCTTTAAAAACAAAGAAATGTGATGCAATTTCTTTTATCCCCGAGTGTAAGCAATGAAAAGAAACAAAAAAGTGTAAATCCAAACCAAACAAAGAAATCCAGAATCAAGCAGAGCTTAATTGCTGTTCTGTATTGAAGCCGTAAGGAAGCCCAGAGAAGGGCATTGGGAAGGGGGGGACCTAATTCAGGGACCCCCAAACCACGGCCCTCTCTTCCCCCCTCCCCTGTGCCAAGGTGTGAGACGTGATCTGAATTTTGTAGGAACCAAGGAGAAAAGGCGTTATTTTAAATAGCTTTGTAGCACCTGGGGATTGCCGATACCAATATCCCACTACAAACCGCGGCCCCGGTCCCCCCTTCGCCAAGACAACCTTTCATTAATTTAGCAAGTGTGAGCTCGTTAAGCAATTCTCTTCCAAAGTTTCCGTAGTTGAAAAGCCGGTGAATTTCCCCAGGTTCTCAAAACCTTTTTCAAAAAAAAAGCCAAGTTACTCTATATTCCTCTTTAAACAAATAAGGTTAGCTACCCTTTTGCCATTCACAATTCAACATTCACACTAAATTAATTTTTCCAAAAGTAATTCAAATAAAAGCTTTGCTGCCGCTACCCTTTTCAGAGCTGCAAGATTGAATAAGGCATCTGAATAAAATTGTGTATTACAGCCTTCTTTAATATTTAAGCATGACATTCATTGATTTGTTTCTTGTTTTCTGCAAACCTTGACAACATGATAAAATAAATCATAAGAAGAAAATATAGTGGTAACATCTTTTATGGACTTCACATAGTCATCAATCTCAAGCTGTGAGTGAATTATCAGTGCAGCAAAAAGATCTATGTTTTAAGAGCTCCAATAGCACACTAGCTAGAGGTTTTTCACAAGCAAACTCAAGGCGAGTGACTGATAAGCATCATTATTGTTTTCTGAGAGTCTAGTTTATAGTGTGTTGTGGAGGTGTTGGCATATATGTTTCAGAAGGAAAGGTTTGATCAATTCTAAGTAGACATCTACTAACATATAAAAAATATAACAAGGGTTCCTGCTGAGCAGTATTAAAGTACCTATTGCACCATGTCAGCATGACAGGCCCCATGTTGTGTTTTTGATTATATTTAATATAGAATTAACCTTTCTTAATGCAACATATTGTGCATACAACGCAAGTGAAAAATACTTATTTTGACCAAAACAAATATCACCCTTGTTTAGGTTTTAAGAAATACTTCTTTATTTTCAATTTATAAAACTTGCCATCGTAAAATCCTCGGAGCCCCAAACTGAGAGTTTGAGCCATAGAGAGAAGCAGCGATTGGGGGCACCAGGAGCAGCCTGAACAATGACCATGGGGCAGAGAATTGGGAAGGGAGGACGGTGGGTAAAATTGCTTTATAAACCGGGAATTTGGCAAAAAAACCCATCATCCCATTGGCAATATGAGAAACACACAAAACCCCACGCGGTGCTGGTGGTTTTGGGGCAGCGACGGGGAGGCGCAAACCCAGAAAGTGGGAAATAACAGGACTGAGGGGATGGGTGGGATAATCAGAGGCTGCGAAGAGCAATGTGGAAATAGCGAATTAATTCAATGGGATCCGGCGGCTCACTTTGCAGGGGCTGACACTGCTGCATAATGAGGTTATGTAAAGGTATCATCGTTTTGCTGTGAAAAATGCCACTCCTGAAAGTAACTCTTTCAACAGACTTACAAATGTTTTATATCTGGTAAATGGGCTAATGAAAGCTTTAGGTTTAGAAAGCAGTAGCCTAGGGATTGTAAGAGTAAATATTAAGATGTTTTCTGACAAGCTGAATATATGTGGTTTCCCACAAAATCCCACAGTGCTTTGCACTCCATAAATATCACTCCTCTTCCCTCACAACTTTTACTATATGAAATATGATGCCGCGGCCCACTAAAACATAGCTGTACTTTCATTGGGTTGGAATCTCCGGCACACATTTATTTACATAGGTTGGACGCTATTCATCACCCTCGTAATTAATGCAGTCCATCGTGAGGGTGTGAAGGATTTCCTTTGCCATCCCCGGTGAAGCAGGACACTGCTGCTCACAGGAACCACCACTGCGATCTCCTCAATTAAATTAAAAAAGGAAAATAAAACAGCTTTCAGAGGCCTTTGCACTTTGGCGTTGATCACAAACAGCCAAATTCATTGGGTCAAATCTTCAAAGAAATTTACAGGGAAATATAAGAGATAAATGATGGCCAGATTTGCTCTGAATTATTTATATTCCAGGGTGAAATTACTGTCACTTTAGGGCTTGGTCCTGCAGACTCTGGCTGGGCTGCCATGGACCGGAGAAGGAGACACGTTGACTTTCTCCACGCGATTAAAGGCTGGGGGAGAACGTTAAAAAAGGTAAGTGTTGCTTACACCCATTTTCTTCTTTTATTAAAGCAGTTGCTTGAAAGTGAAGCTTGAAGCAGCACCCTGGCTTGGTCTCCTAAGGTTATCAGAGCAGGGCCCGCTCAGCAGCAAAACTCAGACTCTCAAACGACATCCAAGCTCTGCAAAATGCTTAACTGGGTAAGTGGGCAGATTTTCTTGTAAATTCAATTTTTCTTGTAATTCAATACTACACCAGAGGTCTCACTCGATGGAAAAGAGGCTCGGTGCTCCTGGAGTGTTTTACAAATATGTAAATATTATACCTAAGCTACCCTTGTTAATTAAATATGGCACTTTACACAAGCATATTGTTTCCAGTCTCAATGTTCTGGCTTAAATCCATCATCAGTAATTATGTTCTGCCTTTTAAAATTCGTTGCTGGTTCAATTAGTTAAATTGTTCTACTTCGGTTCCTGTCCCAAACTTCCACGGGGGCTGGTGACCGTCCCTGTGGCCCCTGCGGTTTGTAGTGACATCACCACTGCTTGGGTGACGTCATCGTTCTGCCAGTGATGTCATAGCCCTGTTAGTGATGTCATAGCTCTGTTGGTGACATCACAGCTCTGAGTCCTGCTGCTGGCTTATCACTGTTCACTGAACAAGTAATAACAACATGTCTTTACGTGTTTTTGAAAGTAATTTTATATAACCCATGTTCTCCCCTAATGTCTACAATTCATAATGAAGGTAATTAATAGTGTTTGACCTGGAAAATACTCTGTTCCCAACTCTCATTGTACCTACTTTAAATCAAGGAACCAATAACCTGACAGAAACAAAAAGACCACTGGAACCAACAGGCTATGGAAAAGCAGCATAAGAAATGAACATTGTTTAAATCCAAAAATGCTTAAATCCAAAAGGTCACACTCGAAGCACTGGACAGTTCAGACGATCCAGGTCTGTTGATCTAAATGATTCAATTCCAGTTATTTGGAAATCAAATTAAAATGGGTGACCTGCCTTGGTCCAGGTCTTAGGAACACAGAGACAAACTGGGTTCAATTCTAAGAAGGTCCCACTAGTAACAAAGAGAAAGCGGGGACCAGGTAGGAAGGGAGCGAGCTGCAGTTTAATATACTTATCCTGTGAATATTTCTATAAAATCTTTTTGAGATTTTTAGTAAAACATAGCATTGAATAGAAATGGAATATTTCTTTTCACTACCAGCTTTTAGCTACCAAGATTCTATTAAAATTATACTGGAGAAAAAAATTAAAGATATGTATCTTGCTAATAAAAATACACTTTTGTGATAGATGTTGCAGAAGCAGAACCTCCTGTAAATTAGGTCACTTATGCTGTAAACCATCTTCCGAACTCCTTTGTGAGAATTATGTAGCAAACAGTTTTTCTTTTCAAATCTTAATATAAAACTTGGAAAAAAGAACAACTATTCTACCTTATTCACATTCATAAAAAAAATATCCTAAGGTAGCATCAATATTCACTTAATAAAGAGACCATTACACTGCAGGTCTACCGTTCTTTTGTTTGCTGGGCTTGATTTTTTTTTTAATCATATGGAAGAGTCGGTGCAGCAACATCTGTGACTTGTCAGTCATTTAATTAACCAAAGAAAAGCTAGCTATTCATTTTATTTCTGTATATGTTAATGCTAAAAACTAATAGAAAACAGCTAGCAAATTGTCCTCTGCATATATTGGACACAGCAACAATTACTCTGGCAGAGAAGATATAATAAAAGAGGAAATTTTAATAGTATTCTTATTCTATTTATTCTCAGGGGCTTCTGTTTCAAGGTACTGTAGAAATTAACAATTATTTCTTTTCATTGTTTTTGATGATCTTTTTCTATTATGGCCCTATCCAGCTTAAAATAAAATATAATTTGAACTTTCGTTTTTGTATTAAATTCCACGGCATCTTGAGATTTACTTTCTGGTTGGTTGTGGGGAGGTCCCGAGAATGTTCAGAAGAATAAAGCAGAAGCCGTTTCTTTCTGCCGCTCAGACAGCTGGTTACAGCACATCAGTTATTAGTACAATCAAGGTAACTTGACTTAAACTGAGAACTTCCACATAATAAAATAATCTGGTTTTTTCCAGCATTCATTCTATTGACAAATATGTCTTTCCCATATTTTCCGAATGTCTGTCATAGGATATGTCTAAATACTTGCTATTGCTCTGCTATATAAAGCAATTAACTGACTTTATACAGCAAATTGTCAAAGGATTTCTGCAGAAAGCTTGGGGAAATCTAACATACGGAACTATTCTCCAATTTATTGACATGCTACGACGGTGAAAAAAGTAGGACATCAATAAACAGCTTTAGCTGGGAAACTGGAATCTGATTATAAGTATTGGGAGCTGGAAAGCCGAGTCGCAATTAAAATACGTGGCATAGTTTTAGTTTAAAACAGATAGGTGCTGTATTTTAATGGGGAAAACACAAGGTTTGATAAAGTGTAGGGATGCAGCAATGTGAGGTTTTACATCCAAAGTTTCCCAGTGGGTTATTTGAACTGCATCCAGGTTCAGATCCTCATCCCAGGCCACTCCTCTGGCTTTGGGAAACTTCAACGCAGCCCTGGGAAAGAGCTTTTAGGCTTTTTCCCAAAAAACAACAGGTTTGGGGAAATTTTGGTCTAAGAAAAGCAAACAAAGCTTAACCATCTAGGTTTTACATGGTAAATATTGATTAGGATAGAAATAATCTGCGCAGGACAGTAGATTATACAGTTCAGCAAGTTGTAGATCACTCGAAGTGATCTGCTAAAGTAACTTGAAATCCCCAAAACATACATCCTAAAAAAATGCAGAAATAAGAGTAAAAATAAGGAAAAACACAGATTTTCCAGGCTCTCAACCAAAAGAAAAAAAAAAATACAAAAATGAAAGAGATATTAGATGTTTCAGTAAGTTATTTTTTTATAAAATGAAGGAAAATGTCCCTGTTGAATCAGTTCCACTATTTTTTACTAGACCAGCATTTGCCGTGGCACCAGTGGTACCTCGCACACAGGGCTGGACAGCTGAGCCTTGCTATTTATAAATGTTTTATTAGCCAATTCTCTACCTACACACAATTCTTACATCTATGTTACTTGACTTTTTCAGTACCTTTTGCTTATCTTTACCTTTCTTGTCACCACCGCTCTTTACACTCATTTGTACCTTATTTTTGTCTGCAAGCTATTCTGTCGAGTTTTGCGTTTGTTTTTACATCCCCATCTGCACGAAAGGAGCAGTAAGGGCTTGATCTCAGCATAATACAAAATAGAGCGACATGATACGATACAGAGACAAAAAAAAAGAGGGAAAAATAGGAAGAAGAAATACCGCAACGATCTGCAGATCTTCCTTTGCAAGTACACATCTTTTGTACATGTCAGAAGCCTGGTGGCACCTTCAATGTATTGTTAATATTCTGGTTATCATGCAAGAAGTCATTGAGGAGCAAGTTTAAGCAGTGTGCAAACAACGTTACCTGCTGAGAAGTGTTAAGGTACCTATCATACCATGTCAACTTGACAGGCCTCATGTTGTGTTTCTGATTATATTTAGTCATATAAAATTAACTTTTCCTAATGTAACACGTCGGGTACGCAACGTGGATGAAATAATATTTATTTAGGCTAAAAGCTATTTGGATTCAGATTTACTAATGAGAATCGCAATATGATCAAAACCCCCGACTCATTTAACGCGTTTATGGAAGGACAGGCCTGGAGTGCCTCAAGCCCTAAGCCATGGAAGACGTGATAAAACAGGAGGGTTTTGCTGATTTTTTGCGTTGTCCAGCAGTGCTGGCTCCGCTCATTATATATATTTAATATATTTTTATGTATTCCCTTTTAACAATATATATATATTCTTTTTTTTTTCAGGTCAACAATAAGATTCATCTGCTCCTTAGGTTCTGTCACGGTGAGGGATAATATCCCAATGACACCAAAACAAAAAACATAGCGGTGGAGCTGGCAATACCCTTCACTCAATGTGATGGCTCAAGCAGTCTGAGAGCCATCAAAATAGCTTCGATTAAGTTAAAAGAAGGAAAATGGAAAATTCATAAACCAACTAGCAAAAGATACCGGCAGTGGCAGGCAGAAGCTTTGGTTTCTTTTGGTTCTTTGCCATTGCGAATTTAAGGTTCAGTGACCCATTCCTACCCGACTTGGGCAAAGGATCAGAATTTATTAATTATTATAAAAGCTGGGAAGGGGGGGATTCATAATTAAAATCTCACAATGTAACTCCCCATTTTCAAGTGTTTTCCAGCTTGCTATACCTATCTCTGCTCAGATGAAGTTCAAGCCTTAGCCCGAAACCACATTCTTAGAGGAATTTGGAGGGGGAAAGAAAATAAAAGCAGCTTTGGCTGTTTGTGCAGCAAATGGGGAGGTAAAAAGGAGTGTAATTATCCAATACAATAAAAGGGGTGGGGGACACACACATAAATGGCTTTTTTATAAATGCTCCTACCAGCAAAAGTGTTGAGGCTTAAAAGCTGAAATCTGGCATGGAACGACTCCTAAGCCTCCTATTAGAGGAAACAAAATGACTGATTTATGGCCACTTGAAAATTGCTTCCCATAAGCTCATAAATGGCTAAATTGTGCTCAGTCCTTGCGCGGGAACACGCTGCTGGCGCGGGATGCCCCGAACAGCCTGACACACGACCCCTCCGCATTTCCAGCACTGGCCAAGGCCACGGTCAAACTCAACATTTTTAAGAAAAACAAAATATTTAGATACATTACCGGCATATTATTAGTGCGAGATGCAGGTAGCATAAATGTGCCTGATAGTCCATTAGGGGCTGTAGCAGATTAGATTTTCCTTTATGGTCAAGACCTGCAGCACCACTTATCTAAGATAAAGTTCTATTTCTTCGTATCACTGGATTGTGATGGCAGCAAAACAACAGGCCTTTGTCACTTGAAATGATTTTCAAATTAAGTGATCCCTAATTTGCAAAAGTTTAAAACATTCCTGGGGAAAAAAAAAAGGTTCTGCAGTTAAATTAAAATGTATTTCACGGGTTTAAATCATTCAAAGCGCCGAGAACTCACAACAGCAAGTCTGTGTTTTGTGTTGCAATTACTGCAGACAACTCTGCTTTCAGCCTGGCCTGTGATGTTGGGCTGGAAATTAAATCCATGCTTAATATGCTTAACTTGTGCAGGGAAATGAAAGCGCAGCCGCTGCGTTCTCCAGTCACTGCCACCCTTGCTGCCGGGAAGGGAAGGAATGAAGAAGGGAAAGAAGAAGGGGAAGGGGAAGGAAAAGAAGAAGGGAAGGGGAAGGGGAAGGGGAAGGGGAAGGGGAAGGGGAAGGGGAAGGGGAAGGGGAAGGGGAAGGGGAAGGGGAAGGGGAAGGGGAAGGGGAAGGGGAAGGGGAAAGGAAAGGAAAGGAAAGGAAAGGAAAGGAAAGGAAAGGAAAGGAAAGGAAAGGAAAGGAAAGGAAAGGAAAGGAAAGGAAAGGAAAGGAAAGGAAAGGAAAGGAAAGGAAAAATGAGAACAAACTCTCTCTTAAAAAAACATTGAGAAACCACTCCCTGCAAAGTTACCTACTTCTAGATATGAGAATAAAACTATGTAAATTAGTGTTTTCAGTAATATCGGGATGGGCTTTTGGTAGGAGCAGGCATCTTCATTGTCCGTCCTCATCAGAAAAGATACTATGGTGGTATTGCAATCCTGATTCCAGTCATGAGGAAAAAGATGAAGATGTGACTCAGATTCACAGATGAGTAGAAAATTTGTGCCCCACGTTACCATGTTCAAGAACTGACCCATCAGTTGAAGTTTGGGCAATATCGATGGATAGGGAAAGGAACAGTATAATAACAGGTAAGATGCCATAAGAGTGTTGGCTTCTGTGGCCTCATGCCAGAGAGGGGATGCTGCTGGAGCACTGCTTCAAAGGACCTGGCAATTTAGCAACTCAAATAAATCATGTTTGGAAACTTTCAGGTGGGAATTTAGTGCCTGGGAACCCATCTGCACTCAGCGCACTTCACCTTTGTTTGGTGTTTGGTGGGAGCACATGGAAACACGCAGCGATATTACCCGTGTTCACGTGAGCAGAGCTCAATTCACCAGAGAGCAGGTGCACAAATGTGGGTGCACACAAGTGTAAGCCCCAGTTCCAGAATGTGTCCCTGGTTGCCTGAAGGGAAAAAAACCCACCAAACCACTCCTGGCAAGTGAAGAATGCATTATCTCAGTAATAGAGCTGGGAGACAGCGGAAGAATTCTCAGTATCAAATATTTGTACACAGGTCCAGTTTATTAAAAGCAAATATTGACCATTCCGTTCTTAAATATTTTAAATAATTTATTCTAAATATTTTGATACCGAAGTAAATTAGCGCTAAAGCATTTCTTTGTTTGTGCCAAATCAGTGCTTCCCAGTAGGAAGTTAGTCCATCTTTGCAAGCAAGCTTTCATTCTCAGTAGGCAGTCCATTTCTGTGGAGTGCCATTAAGTTAATTTCAAAAAGAACCAGTAAAGGTATATGGAGCAGGCAGTAATAGCATGGAAAATATCCAAAATTACTAGACCCCAGCAACAGAACTTAGATGCCATTTTCATGCACTAATAATTTGTAGTTTACATATTGAAGGTAACTATAAACTGACTACTTCCTTGGTTAAGTCTTGCAGGTAATTGCAAATATGTTGTTAGTGCTGCACCTTTCCCCATCTCTAGGAATAACAACAGAAAGCACAATTTTCACCCTATTATCAGGAAGGGATCTTGAGGTTCTGTGTCACCAAGAATCTCAATTTTACCTGTGATCAAACTATTAAAGATGGACTTCATAACTAGAAAACCAAACAGTCTGCGTACTGTTGTCTTTCATTTAAGTAAATTCTTGTCTTAATGCGTATTTGATTAATTTGCTTAAGTACCCACATGGAAAATTATATGTTTCAAATCAGAAAAATCCTTCAGAACTGCACTTTATTTTGGCTGGGACATTTAAAGCGTGGAAAGAACAGCGTACACACGACAACGTTATTTACTTTTGGGTGTGATCCAGAGCAATTTGTATTAGAAGTGGGACACAGAATTTCCTGTTGCTTCAAAGCTTTTCATGAAGAATTCTGTATTTTGACATTACTGCTGCCCCTAGAGCTGCTGCTTGGATGGCTTCATCTGAAAACCAGTTGCAGCAAGAAAGACGGATTTAAACAGAAGACTGAACAAGTTCACACACCTGGTTTACACCAATCAGCTGGTGCTTTCTTTGCTCCCAGCATCTACATTTCACAGTTTAACCCATATCTTAAGAATTTTCAAGATTTGAGTCTGTGATGTTCTTTAAACTTATCCATCTATGTGTAGGTAGACATTGGGATCGCTTCTGTTGCAAACCACGATTGCTGCAAAAAATTAGCATGCAAAGGGATGACAGTAATTTTTTCTGACAGACACAATTATGGACCTAGATCAACAATTAAATATGTTAATTCTTCATCTTTTATGGAAGCCACTGAGATCTGGTAAACCAAAAAAAACTTGCCTCAGGACCATTCCTTGAAATATCTGGAAAGTTAGGAAGTGTGTGGGAGACTGACATCACCACTTGCAACATGAGCAGTTTCCACCTATTTATCCGTGGCCCAGGTTTCGCCGGCCGTGCCAAGTGGAGATCTTACAGTTGGCGGAACAGGCAGGTGGTGGCAATGTCGGGCCAGCTCACCTGCTAGGAACATTGCAAACTCGATTTTTGTCATGAGAGCAGAAGCCAGCACAACAAATTAGGAAATGTGGTCTGTAAACCACAGGACAGCATTGTTGCCCTCAAAAAATAAGACATTCAGTGAGAAGACTATTCAGTGAGAAGAGAGGATATTAATAAACCAATCCATTTGTCCATTGACCATCTAAGGAGGGTTCACAAGAAAAGTCACTTTTCACCCAGTCATAGAATCACAGGATGGTTTGGGTTGAAGGGACCTTCCTAGCTCCCCAGTGCCCCCCCTGCCATGACAGGGACATCTTCACCAGCTCAGGTTGCTCAGAGCCCCGTCCAGCCTGGCCTGGGATGTCTCCAGGGATGGTTCATCCACCACCTCTCTGGCCAACCTGGGCCAGGCTCTCACCACCCTCAGGTCAACAATTCCTTCCTCATGTCCAGCCTGAATCTCCCTCCTTTAGTTTAAAACCATCACCCCTTGTCCTATCACAACAGGCCCTCAGATACCTTTACTGTGGGGAAAAGGTTTACATCAAGGATCTCAGACTGAGGAAGGTCCTTTGTTCACCTTCCCGTACATCAGCCTCAATGACCTCAATAAGTCAGCATCACAAGCAAGTGAATGACTTTTGCATTTTCATAGGATCATAGAATTATTTTGCTTGGAAGAGACCTTTAAGATCACTGAGTCCAACCATCACCTAAATAATTTTGGAGGTATCTAATGCCTCTGTGTCTAGTGACAGAAAAACCCACTCCTTCCCAAACCTAAGGAAAGGGTTTTTCGCAGCTGGACATGGACTCGTTCCCTCTTCCATGAGGCCAAGGAATGGTGTCCCTGAACTTTCCTGACCCTTCTTGTCCCCAGGGCACAGGGAGGGTAAGAGGATGTAAAGGCTGAGAACAGAAGCACTAAGTCATATCCCTCCCGTAGGGATGCCCTGTAGGCAGCGGAGGAAATGTAGTAAGTACAACTCAAATTGGATTTAATAATTGCCACTAATAAAGGGGCAAGCACATACAGCCAGTTACTGTGCTGTTGGCAAAATGAATTGCTCAAGGCACATTAGCAGTATATTAGTTAACACATACACAGTGAGTAAATTGTAATTAAACTAACTAACTAAATAGTAAATATGTAGACTATGTATGACAATTGCTCCTTTTAAAAATCCTTTACATACTGGTGATAATTATTGACTTGCACAAGTTAAAACAAAAAAAATCAAAACTAATGCATACATCTTTCAGTCTTTAAAATGTTTTTGATTGGCCTTTTTATTTTTTCTATTGGTAAATGAAAGAATGATGTCATACAGCAGCATTAAGTACTATTAAACAGGCCATAACTAACATTAGCTGCATAAATTATACATAAGCTGACACTTTTATGCACTTTGTGAAGAATTGCTTCATGGGTTATACAAGCTTTTCCAAAACAAGTTCCAAAGAATAACATCACTAGTTTTGTTTCATAGCTACAAATTGGTAACTGAATTAACATGCATTTATTAAGTTTACATAGAGAACTCCTCTAATTCAAACGCTTGCAGATTATAATTTATTTTTATCTGAGGTCTAATTTTTCATATCTTGTTTTTGCCAAAGTCAACACGACCTGAGCCAAACTCTGTTTCCAGTTCTCCATTTGTACCCTCCTGTTCTTGGCTGCTTACCTAGATGAGTCTTTTCTAGCTGGGAAGGTAAATAAATGAGCTTGCTTCACTAAACAAGTCTTTTGCAAAATCCTGACTTTCATGCTATGATTTAAAAGTTACATTGAAAGCTTTAGGATCTTACTCTTGTAACTTTAAAAAAAGAAAACAGAAAAGAGAATCACTTTTGCACATATGGAAGCTGAGCAAGTTATCTGCCAGGAGAGAGAGGGTGACTATGGCATTTTTTAATAATGTGTTTTATTTCTCCTATCCCAATATAATCTGCAAATCAAATACTGGTGCAGGTGTTGAGTGGGACAACATGAAAAGACTCTTTTCCATGAATAGGCTCCACAAAAGCACCAAAAAGGGTTCGTCTGCTGGGACACAGGCTGCTGTAGCTCTGAAGGGGTTTACAGTAGCATAGAGGAGATTATAAGAGACCAGCATAATAATCACATGTAATGTTAATAAACAGGAAAAAGAAAGTGAGGAAGGAGAACACAGAGAAACAAAAGAGCAAGAGGCAGGATAACAAATGCTGTGGTGGACCTTGTACAAACTAGAAGACAATTAGAGAAGAAGGAACCATGGGGATAACGAAGTGACTTGCCGCAGGTCTGATTTAGGTAAGGATTCAACAGATTAATGATGATAACGAAACATTAATGTGAGTAATTTTTGAGGGAACCTTTCCATTCCAGGCTCAAAAAGAAATACTGCTACTAACTGATGTAGTAAGTGAAAGTGATCCTCAGGAAATAGAGGGTGAAACAATAGGAGGTGACACAAATGTAAATTTGTCCTTGATAGATGGTTAAAGACTTTATAGAACTAGTCATAGAAAATAAGCCCAGATCAAGTGGATTCATTTCAAATTAAACGGAAAGACAAATAAACTCACGTAAGTTTAGATTTCCTGTTGCAAAAGGGCAAGTGGCCGGATGGCAGAGATCAGAGATCAGAGATCAGGAGGTGCCACCACCAACACCACCGGCAAGGTGACAGGTTTGGTGGGGTGGCACGGGGACAGGGACACCCCGAGACAGTGCTTCCCATGGATCCCACATCCCACAGAGTGCAGACGCAGATTGTTCTAATGCAAGAATATACAATCTCTCATATTGAACAATCCTTCCCTGTACCATGATGTACAGTCCACTTTCTACTTCTTCCATATGCTTTAACTTGAAAATGAATTGGAAAGAAAGTATTAGAGAATAAATCCATCTTTTCTCATTGCAAAAGCATTTGACCTGTTCTTTTTCTAACCATATTTCACGTGTCTACATGCTGATTTCTGAGTGCCTTGAGTAAGGGTAGAGCAAGCGAGACCAAGGTGCAGAAATAACCAGGTGAGTTGCTTTGCCCTGTGGTGTCCAGGCTGTATAACCCGAAACAACTGAACACTTTGGATCTATTCAATCTGTTAAACACGGCCGAAGCTTGAACTCTACTGATAAAATCATTGCAGAGCGTGTCTTGCATGGATTGAAGGGAGAGGGAAATTGAATATATAAAAAAGCCATCATGACTGAAATTATTCTTTAACCTCCATAGCCTTTAAAGTTTTTCTCAAAGCCAAATGATACCTCAATATTTTTCTGATTTAATGCACATTTGTTCAGATTGGCTTTGGCCAAGGAGGTTCTGCTTCTTCCTGGACAATTTCCATAAATGGGATAAGGATGTTTCAGTCACATCCAAGCAGCCTTCTCCTAAGTAATGCACTTAGCATGCGGGAAAGAAGAAATCTGCAAGTTTAGAAGACTTCCTTTTTTAAAATACCTCACTTATCCTAAAGAAGCCGCAGTTTATATAAAAAGTCAATTTCTTGCCTTCTTTCTGTTGATTTTTACCTCCTTTCCACTGCAAAATCAGAGCTGTCACAGTAAAGATGTGTTGATTCCTCTTAGGCTGTTGCTGGAAAAAAAATAATTATAAATCTGCCAAGCACCACAAAAAGTTGAATTTAACTATTCTGTTTCTCTATTTCACTAATTCAGGGTTGAACTTCAAAACCTTGTGGGACTATTTATAGAAGGCGGTAGGAATTCTTTTCCTTCAAAATGAAAACCAAGGATATAAAATATAGGAAAGTTATGTTGAGAGGACTTCAAGATATGAAATGGAAAAAGCTATTTAGTTCTATTCCAAAAAGGAGCACTTAGAAAGAGAGGGTTTGGGATATTTTTTTTTAATTTGCATTGTCTCTTGTAGCTGCCATTTAATCCAACAGATTAGATCATTTAGGGTAAATGAAACCCAGAAATGCCTCTTTTGTAAGCGCTGGAGAACATACACGGGGTCCCAGCTGGGTCTGTCCTGGATCCGATGCTATTCGATATTTCATGAACAACTTGGATGACAGAATAGAGCGTATACTTTGGATGACACCAAACTGGGAAAGATCACAAGTATTACAATTTTGTAGCAAGAATCCTAATCATGACATTTAATAAAGCTGAGTGTAAGGCACCATCTATAGGAAGAAATATGAAATCTGTACTTATACAATGGTGGGAAGTGAGCTGGGGGCTGTAGAAGACCCTAAAGTGTTCATAAGTCAACAAACACAGCGCTGTTAAAAAGAGGCAAATAACTTTCTGGCATCTCTGCAGAGCACCATTAAAGCCTTAATGAAAATAAAATGTCCACTTCTTGGCATTAGCCTTTAAAAAAGAGATGAAGAAAAACTGGAAAATGTGCAGAGGAAAATAATGGGAAATTATTAACATTTTAGAAAAGCTGTGATGAGTTTGCTTAGTCTAGAAAGAGGAAGAGGGCATTCGATACTTTTTTTATTTTAAATATATTTATGTATGTATATATTTACGAAAGCATATATACATAAAACATTAGTTAAAATAAGGTGACAACCCCTTTTTTTCCATGTCCAAACAGGGCTGGACAAGAAGTAACAGGTTTTAACTAGCAGGAAGGGAGGTTTTCTATCTGAAAGGATAATTAGGCACTGGAGCAAATTACCAAGGGAGGTTGTGAAACTCACTGGCAGTTTTTAAGAGCAGATTAGACATCCAGCTGCCAACACTCATGCAATTTTAGTTGGTCTGGGTCCAGGGCACAGAAGCAAAAGGGCCCAGATCCACCTTGCCGGATGGGAGAGACACCTCACGCTGGGAACCGACCGTCCTGGGAACCTCGGAAGGGCCATTTTAAGGGAAAAACTGTTAAAGTGTGTATTCTGCAGAGACCGAGGTGACCCTATTCCTCATCTACTGCTGGAGTTGGCTGGAACCGATCTGGCCATGGGATCTTCCAGCACGAGATCCAGCTGAACATCCCCTCCAGCCCACTGGCTTCTCAAGGCTTCTCTATATATTGAATCATATATCCTGAATGGGAACCAATACAGAGCACAGGGCGGACATCCAAGATACACAGATTTTACTTGTTGCATGTGTCCTTTTATCTGAATGCACCAGTTCTGCACTCAAAAGCACAGGTCCGGGGCCAGCACAGTCCAACAGGCCACAATTTAAAAATCAAGACTTACAACTTCAATCTCAGCTATTTGCCACATATTTGGCAATTGACTAAAAATAAGGGTATAAAAAATAAAAGTGGCTATGTACCTGAAAACACATGGGTTTTGTCACAGCAGCTGTGTCTATACGCACACATCTATAGCCATTCAGCAAAACCACCACTAAGCAATCCCTGGGGGATTCCTCAGCAGGACGCCCTAAAGAAATAGAAATTTTCAAACCTTTTCCTTTTATAATTCTGCATCTACAGCACTGGAACCCAAAATAACACTTATCGGGGGCGTAAGCCCTAAATAAATAAAATATCTGCCCAGGAATTCTGCCCTTTGCTAACAGTAAATGCTCTTGCCCATCTGCTTGGCTGGCGTGGTGCCCGCGGCCGACGGGTGCCAGCGGCACTGGGTCGGGGATGCCAAACTCCGATGGAGATGGACAACCAAAAAAACAGCCTTCCTTCCCAAAATCAGCCCTTTTTCAGCAGTTTTGTGCATGGTGATTCAGGTAGCAGACTGAGAGTACACGGAGGGTGGGGAAGGGAAAACATAAAAGGGTTGGGGATATTTGTTCTTTCCAAAAAATCAGGCTTCTAGGAAACCTCTAAAGCTCATTTGGGATATGAGATATTATAAAAATCTTGCCCACAGGAACTCTCTGAAAGCAAAGCTTTGGCAGGGTTTCAGTAGCTGCATTAGGCAACTCTGAGGCAAAAGTATTACTCCCAGCAATTCCGGGCAAGGGTTCTCATTTGTGTGTGAAGTGCCTCTCTCACTTTAGGCTAATTAATAAACAAATAGTATTGACATAAAGACCGTATCACCCAGAACGGGGGCAGCGCATGGGGGTCCAGCCTGTGCTCGTGATGGGGGATGCCCGGTGCCATCTGGCTCCAGGCACATCTCCCACCCGGTTTTGGATACAAATTCACAGCGAGGTTGGCAAGGCGGGGGTCAAGCTCTTCCAGAAAAACAAAAATATGTGGGAGAACTTGTGTGAGATGGGATGGGTGAGAAGCAGGAGGTCTCTTGGCCAGGTCCCTCACCCCTAACTCTCCAGAGAGCTCCTGCCCACCACAAAGCTTCTCCAAACACGCAGCCACATGGGACTTCAGGGATGATGAATGAACAGAAGTCTTTATTAGCACCTTTTTTACTCATGATGTTGGTCTCTTCTCCCCAGCAGCAAGTGATAGGACACAAGGAAATGGCCTCAAGTTGCGCCAGGGGAGGTCAAGATTGGATATCAGGAAAAAATTCTTCCCGGAAAGGGACGTTTGGCATTGGAACAGACTGCCCAGGGCAGTGCTGGAGTCACCATCGCTGGAGGGGTTTGTAAGGCATTTAGACAAGGTTCTCAGGGACATGGTTTAGTGCCAGAGTTGGGTTACGGTTGGACTCAATGTTCCTGAGGGTCTCTTCCAATGGAAATGATTCTATGAGTTAAAAAGCCAACAGGGGTGGTGTGAGTGGTCTTCACCAGCACAGAAAGGGGCACTGGGTATCACAGTGTAAATACCACAATAGCTTTGCCAGTGCTGTCAGGAAAAGGAGCAAATTTTGGCCATTTTGAGATTTCAGAGCATTAATCACTGTCGGGGAACAGGGCCATGTTTTCTTGGTGTAAACACCAGTAGTACTTTAGTGTCCTATTCCTACACATCAGGTAATTTTTCCTGAGAAATGCTGCCCATAAGAGCAGATTTTTGGCTGAAGAGCCAGAAGAGCCAACCTGTAACAGTGTTAATACATGTCCAGGAGGGAACACCTTCCTGGGGAACCACGTCGAAAATGCAGCTGGTCCAGGACCACGAGGATCAAACTCTGG
Source organism: Nesoenas mayeri (assembly GCF_963082525.1). NCBI lineage: Eukaryota > Metazoa > Chordata > Aves > Columbiformes > Columbidae > Nesoenas > Nesoenas mayeri. Next base: position 38,405,483 of record NC_137551.1, read on the forward strand.
TTCCCCAGACCGCACATGCTGTTCTCAGCCATGTAGAAAATCACCCCCAGCAAAGCCAGTCACGTATTAAGCACCAGAGTCGGTGTTTCCAGGAGTCTGATGTGCGGGGAGGTGGACGCGCGGAGACAGAACGAGTGTAGATCATTACAGGAACCACGGAGGGCGAAACACTGAGTGATGGGGCTGTAATGGAAAGTGGGGAGCGTGACACTCGACTGAGCCGCAGCTTTCAACCATCCCGCACAGCTCACAGAAACAAACTCATCTAATCATTCGTCATCGATCCCGCTCGCGATTCGACCTCTGAACGCCTGCGCTTACTTCTCAGTTTCGCCACCTGCGACGTTCATTGAAAATTACGGGGACAAGGGAAAGTGTAAACCAAGAAAAAAGCATGTAGGGATTGAATAAACCCCTCGGTGTTTACCTGCAATCGCCGCCTTTTATACCAGTGGTTATTATTGATATTGCACAGTACAAGAGCTCAAAACTGAGCTCCAGGCTCCACGGCACCAGCTCAGCAGCATCGCAGGAGCCAAATGCTGCCCCTAAGGGAACAAAAGCAGAGATGGGGACAAATACATGGACAGGGCTGGGCTGCCCAAGGTGACATCTGCGCCCATGCACCTGGTCCAGCTGGGTCTGGATGGAAAATGTAGCTGAGGGCACGGGGATGGTTTTGGTTCTTTTCAACGGCACGAGTAAGGCAAGCCATCCTGCTTTATTTTATTAAAGTCATATGTTATTCTGGAATTCTGTTGTTGCTGTTGTTCTGCCCACTTAGTCTGGCAGTCTGAGTACATTTGAAAACCAATAAAGTAAAATATTACCAAAAAACCAAAATACTCCAGAAATCCACTCCCTTCTGTAATTACAGTTTAACGTCGAACATACTTTGTGTTCCACATTCAGCAAACTTTGATACAGCACTTAGACTGAAATTATGGTGCACCAGAGTCACATACATTTGCTGGCAATGAAAATGGGAAATAATTTCTCTTTTATAATTAGGGGATGTCTGCAGGATGGAGGTGCTATTTGTTTGTCATCACAGAACACGCCTGCCTTGTGTCAGGCAATCAGTTTGACATGTGGAGTTAACTTTAGGTTATCCAGACCAGGCGCACGCATTTGTTCTCCATTTTCTCCACCGTCTCATGGTCGAAACGCAAACTCTTCCGAGGCGGGTTATAGAGAAGGGCAGGCTTTTCTTGTAAGGAATGTTTGTTTGTTATTTTTTTCAAGCTCTTATTCTCAAAATACTCCGTTAGCAAAACCGCAGAGAGACATATTCCTTATCCACATGAACCAGGAGACCACAAGCTTTAAGAATCAAAATAATAAAAAATGCTAAAAGGACGTGCTGCTGTATAATGATGGGGAAATACTTGGGGTTTGCTCTTTTGCCAGCATTTGTGGCATATTTCTAGACATGATGTTAGCAACACAGACCGTGTGAACAAAGTTTGGAAAGCAACACTTTTTTAATTGAATGGCTCCAGCAGTAATTATTATTTGCTCTCTTGTTAATTAACAATTTACAAATGGCAGGCAGAACAGTATGGTTAAATTACTCCTTCAAAATGACTTAAAACTGGAAAAGGGTTGCAATTACCTTCTATCAGAATTTTGCCTTTTTTTTTTTTTACTGGCAATTTCTCTTTGACGCTATAAGAGACGTCAAAAAATGAAATGGAAAAAGAAAGAAATTGTATAATCTATGCCCTTCCCACCAAAGTTTCCTCATCTGTTCACAGGCAATTTTCTGTCTCCGGGAGCAGACGCTAATCACGGCTGAGCAGTGCTTTAAATTCCAGTCTCCCTCTCTTGTCCAGATCCAGAAAAATAAGTTTAACTCTCATGCTGGGGGGTTTCTCTTGACACAACCCAACCAGATAGTGCGTGCCTGCCTTCAATTCCCATCGATTTCAATAAAACCCCAGTACCAGCACAGCTGGTCAATCCCCAGCTCTTCCCCTGCTGAATTCAGTCAACAATTCAATTATGAATTCAGCAGATGTCTCAGCTCTTCGGGCCACCGGGAATTTCTCGACTCGAGCGCTCCGGTGAGGCCAAATTTTCAAAAGTGGCCTCAAAAGTGGAGTGGGCTCTCCAGGGACACGGTGAAGAGCCAGCGCTTGGGACACTTAAAACCAGAGCCAAACCAGTGGTAATTATCCATCTGGGAGCACCCTTTTGGGGAAGGGAAGGTTTAGGGGACATAGTGGGTCTTATTCATCTCCAGTTGCTGTGATCATAGGAAAAACCAAGCGCGAAGAACTGGAGCTCACTGTCTACTTGGGTATGCAAATTGTCATCTTTGTGCCGACATTAAACAACAGCCCGTGCAGGAGTAAATCGGATCAGTAATTATCTAGTCGGGATGTTCACTTGGTCTTGCACGTGGAGATGTGATGAGATGAGAACACGCGCGTATTTAGTATGCAGCCTTTCATGGGCTGCTTTTGAAAACCTGATCCTTCGACAGGTATACAAAGAGATTATCATGATTATCTGGCATTTCCTCAAGATCAAGAAATACAGGCACGAGAATCATACATTTGCCTTCGTAATTTAGGGGTATGATCACATCAACTGTCATTTAACAAAGTCAAACAAAAAGCAGTACATATTCCCGCTATTACGCCGCGCACCAACAGAACAGGAGAGCGTTGCCTGAGCTCTGCATCTTTCCCCAAATTATTTTAACCTATCCTTTACATACAAAAATAAAAGGCATTTTACTTTCTGAATGATCTCATTAATTCCTGTGCAGGCTATTTTCTGTTTCATACAACACACCAAAAATTTCTTGCCAAGGAAAGGAAGGGCCCGGTAAGCAGAGGCCGCCGCGTGGGTCAGGGTGCAGCTGCAGTTCACTGCTCCTTTTCGAAAGCGTGTCCTGCAATTTTACCCATTTTTCCCTGAAGATTAAAGTGAAAAATAATACAAGACCTCACCATTTTCACAAGCCCAAAAGGAAAAAAAGATATGGTGGGAGGTGAGAAGTGTTTTCTGTGTTCTACCTTGAAAGGTAGGACCAGGTTGCAAGAAGTTCCCAACAAGAACTCCAGTCTTCGTTTTACTTGTGACTGACCCAATGTATTGCTTTACTTATTTAATTCTTATAAACATGTTGGAACTGCGCTCTCCTAGCAAACTGGTACAGTTAATCCCAGTAGTGGTCTCCCACATGCTAGTGACGGTGGCTTATCCATGTAAAGCAGGGTACTGGTCTGGCTCTATTTCAGCTGGAAAAAAGAACATTTGAGAGTGGCAAATTTTTTGCCCATGATACAGTATTATTGCGTTCTAGCAACAGCAACCCAAGCAACAAAGTTTAGGGCAATAACCAAAATAACTGGCAAGCGTAGTATGTTTATGTCATGTTTTAGCATCTTAAAATCAGGTTCTAATGCAATGAATTCCAGAAAAAAAAAGAGATGATGGACACGAAGAGCTCAATGAAGAACAGCCTAGCTGAGAATAGCACATCATGCACTGACTTCGGGGGTGAGGGCTCCAGATATTTAAAGGAAGCTTTGGGTAATCAACACAGAGTGAAGCAGTCTGGCCCCCCAATCCTGCCACGACACTGAGCTCCAAATGCCAATTAGGCATCTCCTCATGGTTCTGTGCCGAGGGATGCGGAGGTCCAGGCTCCTTCCCTTCCCACCGCCCAGCACCTGAACAGCTGCAGAGCGTCAGACTGACAATTCTGAAAGGCGAACTTGTCACTTTTTCCCCGGCACTGAAGTGAAGTAAGAAATCAGATTTCCACAAGCGGCTCTGACAGCCTCCCTGATCGGTGACACACTGTCCATTTGCAGCCGCGGATTTCTCTCGTCGGGTGCTAACAAGGGGTACAGATAAAGGCCAAGTGTCGCCTTGGTTTTCATGGTCCCAGTGCGAGCACGCTGGCAGGAGGACACCCCCCTGCTTCCCACAAACACCCAGGGACCCCTGAGCGGTGGGTGGACGCATAGCTGGACACAGCTGGAGCCACCCCCGGGGACAGGCTGGGCACCCTTTGGCAGCATCTCCGCTCAGCCCAACACTCCTCAGATCCTGTAGGTCCGCTCATTGTTTTGTTGAGGTTTTTTATGTCATTTTGGTTTTGGTTTTTTTTAATTGTTTTGGTAAGCCACTCTTTTTAATTTCTTTTTTTTTAATGGGTATCTATATCATATAGCCGATGATGTTTAGGATGCTGTGGGATGTATTTATTGAGGTGTGTAAGATCACAAAAGAGTCTCCCCTGGATAAGAGGCACCGTAAGAAACATGAAATACAACAAAAATTCCCAGCCCTCAGCTACAGCAAGGGGCAAAGTCTCATTTGATTCAGCATGGGCTCAACAAGAGCAAACCAACAGACTTAATGGCAGAAAAAGATATTCAAAGCTTTGCTATCTGGTAGAGGATTAAATACTTGCCATGCTGGCCAAGAGCTTCTCCAGATGCCGACGTCCTGCTCCGCAAAGCTGTGGACAGACCCTGCACCCGCCTCTTCAAAGGACGGTTGGTTCCCCATAAGGTCCCACCAGCTCGGTGGGTGGCACAGGGGACAAGGCTCCTCTCCCGTCCCTCCAACCACCATCATCATCCTGCCTTGCATGGCTATGGATTTTAATAACAATCATAAAATTATCCAGCCCGCTCGGATATCCAGCCACGGCATTTGTTTCAATGACCCCCCGCGGTAGCGAATTGGGCAGATTGACTATGTATTGTATGAGGAAGGATTTCCTTTTGTTTGTTCACAAAGCATTGCCCTTTAATTTAATCATATGTCCCTTTGCTCTTGTACAGTTTGCTGTGCTCTACCCATTTTCCCCTCCCTTTTTTCTTATACAATCTGGACATCTCCGACCATTCCAGTGCTAGCTGTAATTATTTCTCTTAATTCAGTTATTAAAAAATGTCTGCTTTTGGCAGAAGCATTGCGGATATTTAGTAAAATTGATACAAATATTTTATTAGGATAATTAACAACGTTCAGCACAAGCTGGTTTGAGAAACTGAACGGGTCTGAAATCTGAAACAGATGCAAGACATATTCATAAATAAAACCAGACCAAGTCAAACTGTGGCCTGCATAATAAGACATCACTCACTCTGTTTGCTATATATTTGCAGACATGTTGTTAGCTGCATTTATTACAAAAGTTAGGTGCTTATTTGGAAGCTTTCACTTCTGTGAGCTCGTGATACTTTCTGTAAAACAAGAACCATAAATCATAGCGCGCCAGTTTGAAAACCGTGCACCTCCAGATAACCAGCACTTGTCAGTAGATTGTCTAAAACAGAGGATTAGCCAAAATACAGATGGGGAGGAAACACAGACTGTTTACGTTGAGTATTTTGGACGGGAGCCCAACGAAATTACAATTGATATGGATATAGCATTTCTTAAGAGTTATGTAGCAAAAAGTGCAAGAAAATACTCTGACAGAGAAAATAAATAAAGCTGACAGGGGTTTAATTCTGTAGATCCTGCACTGCGGATACAAATTAGAAACATTAAGCCATTAAATCATTTCAGCAGGACTTTAAACAATAGGAGCAGGCTCGCATGTTACTGAGCGAGTTTAGAACAGTCTCTTTTGTAGACTAGACAAATATTCAGCGTTGTAACTCTAACACTTCTCCCACTTCCCATTCACCGTGTGACCTATTTCCCAGCCCTTTTTCATGTGGGACAGGTTTTAAATAAAATAGAAATTCCTCTTGCTTCTTACAGATTGGAGTTGATTAAATATTCTACTGATAAAGGGTAAGCAAATGTCAGATTCAATATAATAAAAAGAGAAAGGAGAGTTCATACAAGCAGCAAAGCAAACAATCCATTTTCATACTTTATTAGAAACATTTATTGCCATAATGACTGCATTACACTAAGCAAGCAGGTGGAAAGGTGCTCTGTGCAAGATATTCTCAAATATCTTTATTTTGAGGATTTTATATCTCCAATATTTAGACAGATGTTTTATTCCCTATAATATAGTCAAGAGTATGAAATGCTGTAATTTCAGTTACTACATAAGGATCAAAATTGTACTTGAAGATCACGGCCTGTCATTGTGATTTCAACAATAACGGTAGACCATTAAACGCTCAATTTTTCTGCTTTGACTTTATATTCCCAATGGTGAGTTGCTTTAGCTCTAGCCGGCAGAGCTCGGCGTGTGCCGGCAAATGCTCTGCCCAAATTTGCGGAACACATTGCGACTGCACTTCGCAGCTATTTTGCTCCCTATACGATTTTCTAGATACGCAGGTCTGATCCGGGGTCTAAATGGAAATGACAAAGGTAGCCAGTTTTTCCTTCTGCCATCAAACAGCTGGCACTCGTTATCTTAACAGACAGTGGGAACGGTAATTAAGCAGATCTGTGTTCAATAAGACACCAGTGCCACCAGTGCTACCCTTTGTAACGAGAACGGTGACTCGTTTCGGAGCTTGACTTTCTCTTAATTTACCAAATCAGGAAGCCCAGTCAGCAAATAATTTAACAAAAGATTTCGTTATTACCCTTCATTTAATTTAAGAAAGAATTTAACCTATGTTCAGTGCTCAGGATCCAGCTTTGCATTCCTCCTGCAGCCAAAATTCCTATTAACATCAGCTGGGGCTGCGTAAGGACCGCAGGACTCACCTCATTCTTAGGATTTTCATTATTATTATTGCTATTTCATGGCCAATGCAACTTATTTTTAAGGATTCTTCTACTTCGCCAAAAATACTGAAATATGAATCAGGTCCAGTTTAGGATAAGAAGAAGGGAAAAAAGGAAAATCCTGACATATTAACCAGGAAAATTTACTACCGAGTCTCTTCTTTTTATTAACAAAGATCATTAAGACTTTTACTGGCAGCATTCCACCGCCAGAGTATTCACAATGTCTAGGACACTCTCATTTTGTAATCTGGAGGATACAGTATATTAATTTTCAGGATTTATCACAAGAAAAGTGAAGTCATACTAAGTACAGTAGGTGTAACTAACTTTCATGTCAAAAAAGCTGTAAAGAGTGCCAGAAGCTCTGCTGGGCTAATAATAAGCTAAAAGGATATAAACTTGATTAGTCTCACTTAAGAAGCAAGAAGATAAAGTAAGCTTGAAAAGGCCTTTGCTCTTCCTTCAACTTCAGTGGGTTGGAGAGAATCACGAAGCTTATCACCACGAGATACTCGCTATAATGCCGATATAGCTATTAGTTATAAGTTAATTTATAGTGTGCTGCACCCCTCCACAGCCACACCAGCAGAATCTGCAATTCCGGCCAAAGCACCGAAATCTTCACAGCATCTCAGCGCTGTCACTTTGGGTCACGTTCCCTTACGTGCACCTCGTGCCGCGATAGAAAGCCGCCTTAATAACAATTTCCAGCTACTAGAGGAAAATTGTTCCCCAAATGAAGGCTGGAGAACCTCCTTTCCCTGCTCTCAAAGGCTGCGGACACACCAGCACTGTGTGTCCCCCACGGTCCCCACTCCTTGGGTGGGACCTTGGGTGCACTTTGTCAACCTTGGTCATTCTATGGACCCATGAGACACCCATGGGACACCTAAAACAGGACCTGGGGCTGAGCAAATGCCTCGAGCTCACCCGTTCCATGGTGTCTCTGCACCTACTGCAGCATCCACCCCTTTCAGCAAAACCAGCTTTAGTACAGTCCAGACTAAACAGTCAAAAATACAGCAAGTTGGGTACAGCTGCCAGGAGCATCTCAGGAGGGTAAAGCAAGAGCGGGACGCAAGTTTGCTGTAACTACACTTTTCTAATGGAAAACCGAACAAAAACCCACGTATTAGCGAAGAGATTTTAGTAAATTGTAATCACACTCCAAATCTTTGGTTTAGCCCTTACTCTCCTGGAATATCATTTCTGTGTCTTTTCCAAAAGTCTTTGGACTTCAGATAGAAAATCATTTCTGGAGATGGTTGACCACGTGGCTCTGACAATTTCATTTCCACTCCATTACACACCCGTACTTTTTTAACCCTCGAGAATTAAAACTAGTTAAGGAATAATAATTCTTAGTATTTTTTATTAACTCTTCTCACTGTGTTTTCAGTATCCTCACTCAACCTTTGCTCCTCAAACACCTTTTGCTTTTTGAAGCTGGTGACGATGACTGCTGGTCAGCCAGCAACCTTCTCATCATTTTCCTAGAAATCACGACTCTCACTTACACACAATTAAATTAGCAGGAACTTGACTGAAAAATGACTTTTGGTCATTCAAGAAGAAAATCAGCCCTACTTGCCATCCAGGCCCAGGCAAGAGGATATAGACTGGGCTTTGGACTCAAGGAAAATAAGATGGACAATGGGTTTCTGTCCCCAGGCGTTTTCCCAAGTAAGTACGTTGTGATGGGAGCGGTGTCCTAATGAAGAAAAACAGTATATTACCAAAAGTAAATTGCAGTTAATGGTGCATACAGTTCTGCATGCTGATATTGATTATTACAGATTAAGCTAAGTTTCAGGGTGGAATATAGCTCGTGTATGCATTGATCCTCCATAAGCATGAGGCTGGGGATGGGAGGAGAGAAAGAAAACTGAATATGAGATGGGATGGGGCAAATGGACCGAAGTGTGCAGAGGTGGGTGGAGATGCTGGGTTTTCCTTAAAAACTCAAAAACATATTTAATAGCACCAAAAGAGTGATATTAAGGTAGGTCACATCAGAGGCCATTCGGGCTTGGGATGTCCCAGGGAAGGCAGAGAGGAGGACACATGTCCCCAAGATCTGCAGGTTAGCAAGTCTAGGGGACAAAAATTACTCAAAGTTCAAGAGGTGTTCAAAGTTAGAGGCACTGGTCCAACATGGAAGATTTTCTCTCCCCTCCCCTTTATTATATCCTTCTTTATCACATTGCATACAATTTTTATATGAATATTTTTGCTAGAAAGAGATAAAGCTGCTGGTGTGAATTAAGGCAAGATCTGCGATTTGAGGGATATTTGGGTTTATTTCCTGCTTTGCGCCAGAATGTAGAAATTATGTTTCTATGATAGATTAATCACTGTATAAACCACAAAACTTGACAAAAAATGTAAGTAGGGTGGATCTTGGCAATTACCACATCAAATGAGTTTCGATAAAACCGTATGTAGAGTCCAAAGGTTTAGGCATATAACTACACAAATAAAACTAATAGAATAGTTTAAAAATCTTTCCTCTAATTTTAACACAGCCATCAACAAAAACTTTTTCCCTTATTTATTTTATAACTCAAATATTTTTACCAGAGATCCCTGAGAACCCGTATACGGAGCAGTGAGGAGGTGCAGCAGCTCCCTGAACCCCGGGAACCTCACACAGCTCTTCTCCAAAATTTCCTTCAACATAAGAGCAGAGGGTGATTTGCACTCAGAGCTTGACTTACAAGCAGTTGTAACTCTGGATCCAGCCTGTCTCTGCAACAAGTACATGACATCTAAGCACTGGGACCTTCAGGATGGTTCTACCTGGTCCAGACTCCCAACCACCCCATTCAGGAACTATGAGGACAATGACCATACCTCTTACTCATAGTTTATAAGGGAGGAGTGAGGCTGCAGCACTTGCTCCAAGGTGTGCGTGGTGCATTAAATGAAAAAGCCATGCCCGCTTCAGCAAGAAACCTCCTAGGAAAGCACAAAACCCAAAAAGCTCAATTCCGATGTGCGTTGGCTGGATGGACATTGCAGGAAGGAAAGCTCGGTCAACACCACAGCACATGTTGCTTGTCAAGCTTTTTTCTTGTGGTTGGCTTGGTCCGAATTTGTCAGGAAACCAACACAGGTCAGGTAGGGGGAGGAGTTGGTCCCCACTCCAGAGAGCTGGAAAATCTCAGCTTCGAAAAGGTACAATATGGGAAACTCCTGGGTTTGTCCCCATCTCTTGAAAACCCCATTTGGGTTATCAACGCTTTGGAAACCAAGTCATGATCCGGTCTTTGGTGAGCAAGTCCTGGCAGTTGGCTCCCCACCTGTCCCCAACATGTCATAATGATTGATGTGCCAAAACTCAGCCACATAATTAGTAGAAGAAACTGAGGGTTTCTGGTGTAAGGCTGTGATTAAATTAGCCATTTATGGATTTCTGAAAGAAAGGAGACTAAAATGTTTTATAGTGTAGTTAAAAGAACCAGCGAATGATTCCCTCATGTTGAACATTTCCTAATGTCAGAGGCAGGGTGGATGACACAGAAATCATAAATCCAATTGAGAAGTGTTAAAAATCACTTTAGTCTGCCAACTTACTAGAAATTCAATAAAATGGTATGGGAGAATTTATTTGTGTATGTGCAATAGATATGTGTGAAATTAAAACAGCGGAGATGTCTGCGTGCAACACGCATGTCACAGGGTGAGGTTCTCCATCACCCACGTGCCAAAAATGGGGTGAAAAAGGGATGCAGGGAAACGGTCCCAGATGGTGACTCTGGGAGGCAGGAGGGGAGAGTTTTTTGGGGTCAATCCTGGTGTCTGGCCAGTGGCCCCATTGCACCAGTATGTGGTGCTTCCAGTGAGGCTGCTGTTTATTTTTGCATGTTTCTTTTTTACTTCACTCGTCCTGTTTAACATATATTAAGTCACAGTTTGCCTTCATGGAGTGGGACTTTTGAGAGGCGCGAAATGACAAAACAAGGCTTTGTTTTGCAGGCGGATTCCCCCCGTGTCCGCTCCTCCGGTGTCTGTCTCGGCTCCCAGCTCCAGCATCGCATCCAACACAGCCTGGGGCAAAGCGGGAGAAAAACACCCGGCGGATACAATTTACAAACAGAAATAAACACCTTTTCAGCAGGTTCTACATAATCACTAAACAAAACCAGCGGAGAAAAAAAAAAAATAACACGTTCAACACAACATTTTTTATGTAGTTTGTAGGCGGCGGTGACCCTGTGTTTTCTTCAGAAAATAACACAATTACGGCAAGCTGTCTAGCGCTGGGACGCGGAGCAGCATCGTGATCTCCGATCTCGTTTCCCAAGGTTTGGCTGCATGTGGCGGGCACTGCATCCCCCGGCGATGCCGGCACCGTGCCCCATCCAAAGCCATTTTGTGGGGCCCAAGTCGAGACGCTCGACTTCCTCGAGCAGCGGCGGAGTGGGTGAGAATGAATCCGATATGAAAATGTCTGAAGCAATAAATTAACACGCAGCAGGGGGGTGATAGCTTAATCCTTTCTAGTCCAAACAGTACCTGACACCCATTACGGCTCCGGGAGGTGGGACACCGTAGCGGTACTGGAGCGAAAATGATCATTCCCAGGTGATTTGAGGCATCGCAATAGGTTTGTAATGGGATTCTGGGAGGGAACCGGCGCGGGGTTTTATAGCGTTTGTACACGGAATCCAGGTTAACCTGCCACTGCGCTGCCCTGCGCTTCCTTGTCTTGATTAACCCAGAAAGCGGGTGTTTTACATTTAAGCAGAACTTCACTATTTTAAGTCTTTGTTGACTTATAATAACTGCTTTGTTGTCTTATAATAACTGCTCATTATTCATATGAAGGCGAATACTGCATAGCGAACACTCACATAACATAAAGTGTTAGTCTTGACCAGACACATTTATTTGCAGAATGGTGAAACGACTAAGATAAAATCAACATTAGCAGTCAGCATCTGTAAGCATCTTTCTAGTAATTTCATATTTACTGTGCAGAACCATAATAACTATTGGAAACTAATATACCGAAAGTTTCAAAACACATTTTTTAACATAACTGACGTATATTTCTGCAATACTGTCTTCCAGGAAAACAACATCAGCCTGGTTTTTAGCATTGATGGCAGATAAACAAAAATGTCATTGCCAAGAACTGTATTGCAAAATTAAATGTCCGGGGAAACATATTTAATTTGCTGCTTTCCCTAATCCAATGCCAAGCTCTCCTTTCAGGTACACCCATGTAAACCTACGCTGACTTGAGGATTTACTGGAACGCTGGGTTTTCTTACTTTCTGTTGCATATATATTGAAACTAAGAAACCTATGAGCTCATGGACAAATTGAGGGAACATTTAGATACTTTCCCCTTTCTCCCCCTTCTTGGCTGAAATTCAGCAACATGAACACTAGATGAAAAGTCAGAATTCAAAATTAAAGTGTGTTTCATGCATCACACATTTATCTGCTCTGTGCAACACTAATATTTCCTTGAAAACAACCAGCCGCTTGTGACGCCAAGAATCCTTCAGAAGGACAATAAATAATTATTATATGAAATCCATAGACCTCTAATAACAGCATATTCATGTTTTGGTCACCAAATTCACTGGAAACAGGCACAACCCACCAGAACACACTGGTCTGGGGAGAAATGGATTCAGCTCCAGAGTCCAAGCAAATACAACACAAGCACACGGCATGGGCTGAAACAACAAGTGGCAAATTTGTATTTGCCCAGCTATGAAATAACCATAACTATGTGAAAATCTGTCCTCCCGTGCATATGTGACATGGATAATTCATAGGCTGTGCAACCCAGAATCGCTCTAGAGGTATCTAGAGTCAAGAAATGAGAATATGAAACCTACCAGACCTGCAGGTGTTGGCCCAGCTTCTAAATCTCCAAATCCATGAGCGCATGAGGTTGTCCATGATGGTTCCTGCTGATGGCGCAGGGTCAGCTCTGCCGCCTCATCCACCACCGAGGCTGGACCACAGTTCTGCCGCCCGGGACTCAACACGCTCCCCTAGAAGCTGCTTGAAAAATAGAGTGAAGCGTTAGCATCACACAAATAGTTTCCGTTTGCTGAAGACTATGGTAAAATACAAAAATATGAATATTTTGGCCAGCACCTCGGGTTGCCCAGGACACTGAGGAGGGGTGGGCACAGTGCTATGAAAGCACCATTCACCTCCTGGTGAGGGACATTTGAGAGCAGCATTTCTCAGCTGTTTATGGTGGAAAGAGCATCAAACCCTTTGGAAGAGAACCTACAGGTCACCTTGGAAAGCATCACCATGACTATCACCCTCTGCGACCCAGCGTCAAAACCTGGTGTGCTCATTGCTTGCAGCTGCTCCCTTTTCCAGCTGTTTGGCTTTTTGTATGTGGAAAAGCACACGGGCATATTTGGTCACCCCAAACGGTGTCCCAGGTCACCTCTCAATGTCATATCGCTCACCGGTGGCACCATGACCACGAGAAAACAAAAGCAGGCTGCAGCATTGAAAAACTGACGTATGTCCACATTTATACCTAATAAAATCTTGGGTGTACCAGACTTGATTCTTCAGCTCTTTGCAGCATGTACACCATGGTTTGCACTTGCAAAAACCCAGCACAACCTCGACATAAATGCCGCCTCTCTGACAAGGCAGTTTTATATACTCAATTACCACCGCATTATCTTTCATCTCTACTATATGTGAAAACAGTAAGAACCAAATATATTTCACTTACAGTTCCTTCATTCAAAAGAGTTTGCCTTTGTCTTCCTTTCCCCTATTCACTGACAGCAAACTTCATGAATTAACTGGCTCATGGTATAACTCATGCATGGAAATCCAATATAACCTCTTGGCTATAAGCAGTAACACTTCACTTATCGTACACTAAAAGAATTTTTACTAGTTAATTAAGATTTGTTTGCTTAATTTTTTTCAGGCAGTCCGGGATGTTGCTCTTCTGTCACTTTGGCTGGGAAAATCGTGATGTATACGCTGTATAAAAGTGCCAAAATAAGAAATGTTAGACCGCAGTGTCTATGGTAGTAAATCTTTTTTTTTGTCTGTAATCCTAACTTCATATTTCCATTGAATTGTTCCTCTCGAGCCGTGCAGACAGTCGAAGCATCTGCGTGCAGTCACACAGGCTCTGCTGTTGCTAAAGTTAGTAATGTGGGGCACACGTACCGAACGCTCCTCGGGCCGCCCAATATTCCAGCATGCCTTACGGACTGCTTTGCTTTCGAAATCTCCTTTGCACTTTGTTTACTATATATTCCAATAGTGTAATATTAAACAAAAACAGTGTGTCCTGTGCCAGGATGATTGATTACTACACCGTGGCAAGGTCACCTCCTAGGAACAGGCTGAGTGCAGTAAGGGCTGTCTGACTCATACAGTTAACACTATATCCGCATTGTATGAATGTCACCAGCAATCCAGTGATTTATTGCTTGGAAGGCTCTGTTCAATTTTTTCTGCCTGACCAAATTGCACATTTTCTAGAAAAAGAAGCAAAAATATTTCAGCACATGGATTACCCCAAGTCCTCATTTCTCCCACTAGGTTCGACGAGTCTTTTCAAAGATGCTGATCATCAAAACCTCATATTTTTCACTTTTTTTCCACCCTCTTCTGCCAGATATTTGGCAAAAATGATTATTACACTAATGAAAAGGTGCAGCAGAAGATTAAGGGTTTTTAAATCAGATTTTGGTAACATCTGTGGGCCAGGAATAAGAGCAGCTGTATGTTCTGTTTCTTAATTTTAGTAAGATTTACTCTGGGTATAAAACGTTAGCCTCAGGCACAATTTAACTGGCTTAAAAGAAAAGAAATGATAGTCTTGCAGAAACTACCTAACTCAAACTGTTTGAAAACAGTGACCGAGATTAATCCCTTTTGCTCTAAGAAATTCCTACTTTCTGACAAAGAAGATATAATTATAGATTGAGAGAAATGACTTTCAAAATTAACATTCCAGCAGACCCCGACATAATAGATACATTCACTGCTGGTGTATCTGCATGGAAATCTAAGGAGATACATGATGTTCGAAACCGGGCTTTTATTTTGAGAACATACAGCACATTTGTGGTGTGTTGGCTCGATCGACATGTAACGAAACTGGGGGACCAGCCACCTGGGCTCAGTTCTGGGCTCAGCAAACCTGGGGAAACAAAAAGGGATGGGGTTTGGGAAGGCATTGGGGTGCCTAAAAATCCAGGCAGGTGCAGTAGAGATGGGTGTTGTAGTGTTTTCAAAAATGGCCTTTTTTCTGTAGGCATCTGCATCTCTAGGTGTGTTTTTCAGACCTTTGCAATCTGTTTTGTGTTTCTCTTTCCATCTCATGCCACCCTTGTAACATTAGGCCTCAATCCTCACAGGAACAAAAATTGAAAATATGGGGTTAATAGAATCCTTTATCTCAAGGAACAATAAAAAATAGTTAGGTGATGCATCTTAACAAACACTACATAATGCATCAATTACAGCGAACGGTACCTGACACGCGGACTGAGATCTATTGGGTCTCCTGAACCCATTCCAATTACTCTGTTTTTTCTGTTATGACAATAAGCGTATCTGCGCGGTGAAACTCCCATTACCCGCCTGCCCTTCAACGCGCTCTCTGAACATCAGCTCAGAGACCGCGATTTAGGAAGCAACGACTGGAACCATCCGGAGACACTAAAGAGCATCTTCCAGCTCTTTTAGCACAGTTTTTATGCCAGGACCAACATTTCCCTAAGCAGCCTTCTCCTGCTCTTGTTTATACCTGTGGACTAATTAAGTATTTTAATTTTAGATGGGAAAGAAAATTAATTTGGGGTGAAAGAGAGCAAGGATCTGAGCACAGATGGGTAAGCCATACCTTTGGTCTATTAAGCCCAAAGATGTTTCGACTCAACAAGGACGAGTTGATCGATTCGGCTCGCTCCAATGAAACAAACAGGGTAAAATGCAAGGAAACAAAGCAAAACTCAGCTGCAGGAGCTCGACAAACCCAAAATGCCCAGAGCAGAGGGTGGATGGCGCTGCCAGGAGCTCGTTCCGCAGCAGCTCCATTACCCGCACGTGACATCAGTCATACTTCATCTTCTAATTGATACCTGCCATTGCCTCATAACTAACGATGACTAATGGTAATATCTAGAAAGACAAATAAAAGCTAATGCAAACCCATCCTGTGGCGCGGTTCCCTTTGGAAAGCTCTGGGGCCATTAAGAAGCAATCGGAGGAGGAGATTGATGTGCCCTGGGGGTTGCTCCCGGGGATGCCGCGTATCTCCCAACCCCGCGGGCCTGGGGGCATCTCACTCCCCGCACCTCTCCAGGAGGGGACACGCTCTCCAACCCCCACTGGCTCCGTATTTTGGTGTCACATGGGGGCACGGTGTGGTCATGGCACCTCAGTTGCTCTTCAAAAGGCCAACGTTGCCCAAGATGTCCCATCGCACCCAAGGCGGTCGGCACCCTGCAGCCATCGCACCTTGTTTCCTCTGTTGCGCCTTTGTTCCCCCTTTTATCCACCAGGCACCACGCCACAGTGTGGCTTCTTGGATGTAAAACATCAAGGAATTAAATCCAAATTTAATTAATGACGCCCAAGCACTACAGACGGACAACAACAATAAACACGGCTTGTTTTCAACAGGTAGCGGCGTGTACACACAAAACGAAACGGCTTGATTAAACATGCTGGTTTTTCATGAGAGTCATTTATACCGTTTTGGAAAAGTTATGCTCTTTTAATTACAAAGTTTATGTCACCCAGTGCAATTTTAATGTAATGAAACATTAAACTGGACCTTGTGCTTGATGTAAGATAAAATTATTCATTGAATATTAGACCACTAGGCCACCTACTGTTCTTTTACAAATGGTTGAACTATCACGGGGTTACAGAACTTAACATGTAAATTGCAGCAGAAGTTATAATTTCTGTTGCAAATCCCAAAAGACTGTCATTTAAGTCAAATATATGAGTGAAATTTTGCCTCTGTGCCGTAATAATGCTGGGAAAATGACCAAAATCTGAACATATCTAAAATAATCATTAAGCCAATAATAATGCACTTTTAGTTATTTAATCAAGAGCCTTTAAAATTATTAATAGCAAGTTCTTCTTATAAAAATGGACTTTTTAACACTGGCATTTAATTTTAGGGATAACAATACTTGATCTAGCCCATTAGTGAGATCTTTTGTAAAGCCAGGCAGCCTGCGCGGTTCAGAGCAATTCCTGCTCGTCTTCGAGATCATTACTCTCGCACAAGCGAGAACAGCTTTATAAAATAATCTTTCTTAAAGTGAATTTAATATTTAACTACACACCGAAAATCTCGAGTTAAGTTCAGGAAGATTAAAAAAATCAGGGGCTGAAATCCCCGCGTTGAGCAGATTTGCATGGATCCCGCTCAGAAGCCCGTTAAAATCCGCTGGATCGTTTCCCTTCATCCCCAAAGACTTTGGATCGAGATATATATACACACACACACACACACACACATATATAAATATATATATAAAAATAGGAGAGAGCAGTTGCAGGGAAATTATTGGCAGCGCCTGCGCTCACCAAGGAGGAATCCGAGCAGTGACTGCGCATCACCCTGGATCTGTAATAATAGCACCTTTCCTGTCACTCTTTGTCCCTTCATTTTTAAAGGCGGTTGGGTCAGGAGCAGGCAATTTGCATTTTTATATAATCCTCGCTCAGGTGACTCAGCCGCTCTGACGTTTTAGCATTTTATGCGCGGCCGCGGGTTTCACCTCCCGTCCCGCCGCCTTCGGGCTCTGCCACCGGCAGCCCGTACACATCCACGGAGCGTCTCCCCTCCGCCGGACCTGCAGCCTGTAGCAGGTTGTCAGAGATTGAATTTTCATTTTCTCCCCCGTGAGTCCATCACGTGGCTGTCACCAGAATTTGCTCTGTCTGAACTCCTCCATCCCCCTGATTTATGGCTGGTTGATGAGAGGTTGGAGGGCTCTCGGCGCAGCAATAATCTGCGCCCCGGTCTGGCACCCATCTCAGGTTAGGATTTCCGATCTAAATATTTAGTCCCTCGCGGTACGGCAATCATTTACGAAATTATTAAATAACTTTTCGTCGGACCGAACACCTTTGGGATCTTTTTCTAGGTCAATATTCATCAGCAGACCCCGCGTGTGGAGGTTAAGTGCACATTTCCTCTGCCAAATCAGAATGAATTTCCAACCTGATTGATTCTGGTTGTGGAAACCATAAATACTTACTCCAAATGGTAGATAGGTTACTAAGTCCACTCATTTCCACATCTGATATCGATAATACTCGTCTTCCCCCTTATCAGCCCCTCTCATATTTCACCGGGGAGCCGGCCGTGGCTGCTGATGTCCCCGCTGATGTCCCTCGCTGTCCCCTCCCCCATTCTTCAGTGGTCCTTGAATCTTTCACCCCTGTCACTCCTCTTTCATCATTATCTGAGGTGATCGGTCAGCCCTGTGCCACCACCTGTCTCTTCGATCCGATGCCAACAGTGCTCCGGAAAACTGTCACTCCCGAGCTCCTTCCATTTATAGTGAGTCTCATTAACACCTCTCTTCCCTCTGGCCATGTGCCACTACAATTTAAGATGACTGTTGTTACTAAACAGGCACAAAAAAATATGTTAAAATAGCGTTAAGAGCCTGATTTAAATCTATTAAAGCCTGACAATTTGGAGCTAAAATCTCCCTCCGTGTCTGCGCGTGGTTAGGGGGGTGCATATATTTTATATTAATGTATTTATACCTGTATAAATATATATATATGCATGTATTCCCCCTCCCGCAGCCTCCCCTCAGCCTCGGCATTGCACCTCGGCTGGGAACAAACGCCACTGCCGGCCCCAGACACAAAGCCCGAGGAAAGAGGATTTATGCCGAGGACATAAAGGCGGCTGAGGGAAAGGAAGGGAAGGGAAGGGAAGGGAAGGGAAGGGAAGGGAAGGGAAGGGAAGGGAAGGGAAGGGAAGGGAAGGGAAGGGAAGGGAAGGGAAGGGAAGGGAAGGGAAGGGAAGGGAAGGGAAGGGAAGGGAAGGGAATGGGAAGGGAAGGGAAGGGAAGGGAAGGGAAGGGAAGGGAAGGGAATGGGAGAGGTGACGGAGGCTCTCGGGTGTTACTGGGGAGAACTGGGAGAACTGGGGTCCGGGGCAGCCCTGCTGCAGTGGCCCTAATCCCACTTATATTTCTATTTAAGCTTGGGGATGACTCGCATGGATTAACCCCACGCATGATGTTGCCTTCACTCCTTTTTATCTTGATTTTTCTGTCCACTAGCAAATGGGGATAACAACATCTAGATAATAACCGCAGTTCGAGAGCACTTCCCATGAAGGGACCATGAACGTACCCAAGTCATCTTTAGAAAAAAACAAAGACATTTTTAAGCTTTTAGGCGCCCAAATGATTGAAATGATATAAACAGTACCAGGAATGTGGCCAACCTCTGGGCTGGGTGGGCACGTAGTAAAGATTTTGCCACTCTGTTTATACCATTTCAATCCCTTTCATGGGCTATAAGCACCCCGATGTTTTTTAGCTGAAAACTGTTGTTCTTGTACTGCCTTAAACCTCAAATTAGTGGGGAATTTCTTCTCCCCAACTCTCCTACAACAGCACTTGTTCAGGAGATACAAATGAGAAAAGGGCATGAGGAATTGCAAAGAGTGAAACCAAAGGGTTTCTCTCCTTTGGGGAGGCAAAGCCAGCAGAAAAAGCACTTTGCAGCTCATGTGTCCTCCCATGTCCTTGCAGAAGGACCTTCCATGGCCACCAGTGCCACCACCAGCCCTCCCAGTTCAGTCGCTGCTGGGATGCCCTGGAAATGGAGACACAACTACAGACTTCGCATGGGGGACCTGGCGCTTGGGACTGAGCACCCGCATA
Source organism: Nesoenas mayeri (assembly GCF_963082525.1). Classification (NCBI taxonomy): domain Eukaryota; kingdom Metazoa; phylum Chordata; class Aves; order Columbiformes; family Columbidae; genus Nesoenas; species Nesoenas mayeri. Next base: position 38,425,069 of record NC_137551.1, read on the forward strand.
AGCCAGGCTTAAGATTTCAGACCTTGCAGGTTTGTTCCATGTAAAAATGGAAAATAGAACTGGCATGATTTTAGGGGTTCTTTGTGAAAATATAGCCTAAAGTTCTTCATGCTTTTCGTGAAATCTCTATATTAAAATCAAGAGATGGGAAGGATTTGATCTTTCATAAAGTCTCAGCATACTAAGAAACATATATACAGCAGTTTGCTGACTTAAAAATAAAACATAGCAGCTTTTAATGAGTTGGATTCAACCCAAAACCTCAGGTTTGACCACCCCGAAATCTGAGGGAATACCAGAACCTGAATTTAGAGCTAACGCCAAATTTTGCTACTGGTTCTTGTTTTAATACTGAGCAATGTTTTGATAGAAATGCCACTCTTGGACACCCAAGCTTCAGCTGAGCTTAAACTATGAAGGGCTTAAAATATGAAAATGTACAGAGCTCCCTGTGGAATGAGATCTTGGTTAGTGAGCACCAAAAGGCAAGGAGAAAGCTATCTTTTATTTATTCTTTGTTGTTGTTGTTGTTCTGCGATTCAAAACCAGCATTTTTATATTATTATTTTTTGTGTTTGTTTTTGGTTTGTTCGTTTGTTTTTTTTTTGTGTGCTTTTGCTTGTTTGGTTGTTTTTTTAAATCTACAGAACATTTACGTACAGATCGAGATCTCAAATGTCAAGTACGAGTGTGGACACACAGTTACACGCTGTAGCAAATAAACCCTTGTAACGGAAGCTCTCCTATCAGCCGCTTGCTGGTGTAGCACTCAGCCTTCAGGCAGGTTCCCACTTTTTCCAAGCTGCATTCCCAGTTTTCCGATGTTTTCTTCCTATATATGGTGTTTAATGGGTAAGGTTATATCTAGTAATGCTGAGCTCCATCTCTATGTTCAGGCTAAACCACTGGAATAAAGCATTTCCACTTCTTGCTATTGACTGTCTATCAAAATGCTTTAAGTGTGGAGTTCGGGACCAGCCGTGCCCACAAACTCAGCAAAGCCAAATGTGACTATGAGGGGTGGAAACGTGAGATGAGCCAAGCCACGGCTCCCAAAGCAGCACCCCAGCAATTCACACGAATTCAGCAGCAGACCGAGATGCTTTTTCATACCTTCATGTGTTTCTCTGCAAACTACGAAGCTCTGCCCCCTCTGATGCCAGTTTTAGTGTCATCTGTTAATACACGCCTGCGAAACCTTTCGAAAACAGATTGTGAAGTGTTTCACATCACTCCCAATAATCTGATTGAGAAATTTAAAATGTGGACATCAAAAGCCATGATTCTTTATTTTTTTCTGATTATTTTCCTCTTTTTGATCACTTATTTACCTCTAAAGGTTATAAAAACAAGCAAAACTATATTAATCCGTTCATGTTAAACACACCTTGGCTCTGTATGAGCTGCACCATTTCTTCTCCTGCCTATGAAATGACATCTCCCAACCCCACTGATGCTACAGGCGATGCCCACGTGGACACAGGAGCACAGCGTGGTCGGATGTCACCGTAACTTCTATTTCTGAGGGTGTCATTCCCCATTCAGACCCCTCTGCACTGCATTGTGTGACATAGAAGGACAAAACCAACCCTGACCCGAACTCGAAGCCCAGAGCCCTCGCTGCACCGAGGCTTCAGTGGCATCTTTCTGTCACATCCCTGTCGGGAATTGTATTTCTGGTCCTGAAGTTTGCTCTCAACATTATTGATCATGCAATCTTGTTCTGTGACCTGGAACATGTCTGTCAACAGCGTTTCTTAGTCTTACAACGTCCAAAGTCGCAAAGAAAAGTCACTGTCATGAGCCGGGGACAAGTCATGCTGTATGGCTGCTCCAGTGCGCTAAAGTGCATTACATTTGTCCATTTGCCAATCATCGCTTATTTACTTTTGTGGCGTTAAATAATCTAAATGCAGCAACTACAGATGGGTTGTCAGGCTCACGATAGCGAGTTATTGTTTCCCGGGAGCAGCAGGGGCGATGCTCTGTCTGCGGGGAGCTCGGTCCTGCCTCCTCTGCTCACTAAAAACAGAAGTTAGGCAAAAGAAAAGATTTTAAATATCTTTATGCATCTTTTTAATGCATATAAAATGCATTAAAAATGCTTCGTGCTTCTCATCAACATTCATCTTTCTAATTACGAACATCATCAGTTTTGCTATTTATGAATATTTTTGCTTCCATCCTGCATGTTTCATATTCCACCTTGAAAATAACCTCTGTTGCGCTACTGACACCAAAAGAAAAACCTGCCGTGGTTAAGAAGCTGTTGTCAAGCTGCTGGTGGTGCTGCTTTCCCTGCTCACAGTGAAGGTTGTTGCATGTTGCTTCCCCTACCCAGCCCCTGCACCTGTTTGTTCAGGACCAGGGCTCTGCCATCCCCGTCAGCATCCACAGCACCGACCGCCAGGAGATCCTCCCCCCCTACAACACCTACAAATCACATCCAAAGGCAAACAAACCAATATGCCGGTATCTTCCCCACATTTCCTTTTCAATTTTTTTGTTTTCCCCAGATACGTGAAAAGTTGTTAATGCTAAAATTGCAAGCACAAATCATCCTTCAGCAAGGACGGAACAGCAATGGTATTCAAAAATGGTAATTTTAATTATGCATTGCTATTGCGGAGAGTTGATATTTTTAACCGAGTTTTCAAGTGCCTTCTACTTAGGAATGTCACATTTTAAGTGTATCTCAATCCAGAATGAGTTTGAAATACTGGCCTTGCCAATCCAAAACCTCAGCTAAAATCTCTCCTCATATAGTCTATGAATAGTATTTTTAAAAGAAAGTAAAATCCTCATTCACAGTCTCTGGCTAAATCATCGGCAGTTGCTCATCATGTACCAAAAGTAAACTCTTCTTAAATCCATATCATCAGAAAGAGGATGGATGAGGAGCAAGCTCCAGCACTCCCATGGGTGTTCGTGCTTCTGGGTGTTTGGAGACGAAACAAGGCTCAGGTGAAGGTTTTAAATAAGAACAAAAGGAAAAGGTTAGGCTTGGCTCAAAATCCTCTGCTATCACAGCTCAAAGGGTTTCAGGTCTGTTGTTAGGCCAGATTTGTACAGTCCCTCATATTTAGCGATGGGAGTTGCTGCCATACAGCGTAAGAATGAATTGCAATTAATTTCTTTCATTAAATGGGTTGTCAAGACATTTTACCATCATTTCAGAGAAGGGAATTTCCCAGGAAGCATGTATTTGATGCTTAGTCTAATAAAGTTTTAGGTCCAACTGCACTACAAGTATTCACAATAGCAGTAAATAATAATATTGTCCACACAGCAGCAAGATCCTACTTGCCCTGACAAAAAATGCTTATGCTGACCATAGCTGACCTATGGACCATGAATTTGTTGGGAATCGGGCACGTGAGAGGTTCACAGCCCCCGGTACACGCAGAAACACAAGTTCTGTTCACCACAATGAAGGTCCAAAGAATATTCATGAGGTTTTCCTTTTTCTTTTATATTCTTTTTAAAACAGGGTGTCTGCAAGGAAGGTTGGTCAAATATCACTTTGGCCTCAACGTGCTTGGGGTCTCCATCCAACTGTGCCTCGAACGGGGCTGCCAGGAGCTGCCGAGGGAGCTTCAGGTTGGGGGAAATAAGGCGATGCTGCAAATACGTAGCTCTAATTGGAAATTTAGAATACAGACAGGCACTCTGCTAATGGCAAGGTGTTGGGCACACCGGGACATTGGGGGACACGCAGCCTTTTGGTCTCGATTTGGCCTTTCTTGTGGCTCCAAAGGCGTTTGTTTGTTCATGCCGGCGTCCCAGCCCGTGACCTGCTGCTTTGTTTATTTTTGTTGTTGATTTGCCCATCTGCTAATGTTTGTTTTGTCATTTGTTTACTTCAAGTTAATGTTTCTTTGATTTTATTGTGGAGCACTATGAGGTCCTAAATGATACAGGCATGTATAAAAATAAATGATGGTTATTTATCATTATCATTATTGCACTTGGCCAAGACTTTAGCTCACTGAAGCTACTGCTGTCTTCAAAGGCCTCTGAGATTCTACTTGGAATCTTGGGGAGATTTCTAATTTCTAGGATATATGCCTAATAATGAGCTGCTGAAGATGACTGTGATCCTAATTTTCCTGAACATGCAATGAGACATATTAATGACGACAGGTAGGAACAACACAACACCCCTAAATCCCATTTTCCAGTGCAGCATTGGACTCTTTTTACCATTATAACTATTAGTATAAAAACCACAAAAACAAAAACAAAGAGCAAATACACATGAAATTTTTGAAAGACCCATAGAAATTCAAACTAAAGTGGGAAATACCAGCAAGGGTTGAAGAGGAGGGAGATGGGAGCAGGTTACCCCAGTTAATCCTCCCGTTCCCTCCACTCCTTCAGGCCAAACTGTCATTAGCAACCATATCATTGACTCATCCCCAGGATTTCCTTTTTGTGTCCTGAATTACGGCGGATTTTCTGCATTATATTTTTTTAATTTTAAACATTTGAGGCATTAAAACAGCAGGAATCCTTCATCTACAGGTAGAAGATGCGTCCCATTAGTGAAAACACGGAGCTGTTTCTAATTCCGGCCACCGCTACCACGTATTCCCCAGCACCATTAAAATCTGCTGATTAACCAATGGCCCAATGGATCTCCGTGTGCTATCCAGCTGTCACATCAGATGTTTCCTCTGCCACAATTGGTGTGTAATTTTGCCGGGTTTAAGTGCAGAAGAGGGGAATTTCCTTGTGATGGTACAAATAATTCATCATGGGCTACGGCTCAAGATTGTTATGAGGGAAAGAAATATCTCAGCGTTATACTGTAGTTCATCCTACACCTGACAAGAGAGTGTTTGGCACATACAGTGGAAGCTTGATAAAATGTTTTAAAATCAGACACTGAAAAAGAATTGCAAAAGAAATTCTTCTTCAAAATCATTTTGAGCTGAATTATTTCTTTTTGCTTGAAAGCCCTGTTAATATACAGAAAGCAGAGTAGCTCTGCTATTAAATGCCTGCGAAAAACCAGCCTAATCCCTCATTTCATAGCGAGACGCCTTCGTTCTTGTTTTGTTTTCTGGACTGATTTTAAAACCAGAGAGCGGCGTGTCCTATAGCAAACAGTATAAAACAAATGCTGCCAGCTTTGCTTCATTATGTGGTACATTGTAGTTTTATGCATGTACGCTGTGTGAACAAGAGGGTTAAAAGTTAAACAGTAGCCTAGGGCTAACACACTTGCAAGCTGAACAGGTACAAAATAGGCTTTTGTTGCTCTCAAACTATTACTGTATGTCTTTAGCAGCAACTAACATAACGGGCATCTGTGTGCAAAAATGTATTTCCTCGCAGTTTCAGGTATTATGAAATGGGGCTATTTTAATGGCTGAAATGCCCATATGACCTTTAATCCGAAGCAGTAAATTTGTCAGTGTCGGCGAGGGGCAGGATATCATTCCTAATGAGGCCAGTTTGGAGGACTTGGTGTAAACCAGGAGTAGCATCGGAGAGGAACCCGGCGTGAATCGCGGGTAACGGCGCTGGGAAATCATTAAAGGAAATAAAGGGGGAGGCGTCATGATGAGGGTGTCGCTGCAATTTTGCATAAAGTAATGAAGAAGTAGCGAATGGCGGCGAGCTCAGGTTATTCTGTGTTTCATGAAATGATAAATAACTCCCAGTCATGTTTATGTATAATGAATTACAATCCGGCTACGTTTACCTTAGTAACATTTTACAGAGGTTGTATTTTACTCCCAACTACCAATTATGTCATCATCCTGGCATTTACCTGGACGTAATGATACACAGCAAACCCATTCTTGTAACATAACTCATTGCTTAAAAGTGTTTGTAAAGCCATACGGCATCCTATATACTCATAATGACTTGGATATTGCTATTAAATTTTACAGATTAAAGTTTACTAAATCTTAAAGTCTTGCACCAGTTCCAATATTTCTTATTAATCCTACAGGAAAAGATGCTCGGCTATTTAAATGCCAAAAGCCACGTAGCCCTCTTTAAAAAGAAACCAGGCAAGCCAGGGAAAAGGTGCTTATTAAACAAATACACACGGCAACGTAACTATCCCCGCAACCTCAGAATGCAGCTGGATGTGGATTTTAAGGGTTCGTTCAACCCATGGTGGGAAGTTCCTTGCACCAATATTTTATGTTTCCGTGGAAAACAGGCTGGGAAGGGCAGGTTTCATTCCTGCCGAACTCAGAACCTCCGTCAGAAATACCTACTGTAGCATTATCTTACATTTATTCAATTTAATTTCGGTTTGAGAAGGATAGCATATAGATCTTTTTATAAGCTCGTAAGGTCACCAAATTTAAATTAAAGTGACCTCTTTTAAAGCGCATTAATAAAAGTACTATGTGGAGGGAAATTTAATATGAATGGTTAAAATGCATGGAATTCAGATTTTACTGTCAAACAGCTCAATTAAACAAATTGAATTTTTAAGCAACAAAAGGGAATTGAATCAAATTAGAAGCAGAGTGGGATGTGAGATGTGGACGTTTATGAGTGATGGTCGCAGGGCCCTCCAGCACCGAGTTTGCTTTATTTGTTGCCTCAGCAGTTAGAGGGGTTGGCAGGCGGCAGCACAAAAGGATAAAAATGGTCACCATTGAAACACAGTTTTTGGCTCCCAATAAATCATCTGTCACTTCATCACAGCCCAGCAGATAATGAGCAATAAAGTTTTCACACTCAGGCAATGAGGAAGCAGACACAAGAAATACAGCTAAAGCTGCTGCCTTTCTTTTCTGGAAGCGCAAGGTGCTTTGTATAATAAATGACCCCTGAATTTCTGGAAAAAAAAATATTCCAGCCCCAGTAAAATAAACCATTTGATGCACTAAAATTAAAAAAAAAAGGCAAAAATCTAGTAACATTATTTAGCTCCTTTAATGAAAGAAATAATCATATTATACCTATGAGCTGCAGCCGTCTATAGCAGGAGGAGATTCCAGGGTATTACCTCTCAGGTTGTCTCTCTCCTGCCAGCAAAGTACGTTGCTGAACACACAATAAACTGCACAATGGTTCCACGTGTCATTGTTTGCAGAGATCCAGGAGATGTTGGTGTTGGGGGCCCGAATTTCTCAGCGTCCCCGGGGCCACAAGGCACCGCGAGGAACAGCTCAGGGTGTCCCAGTGATGAAATGCAACATCACCGGGCCAGATTCATCACAAACAGGTCTTGTCTTGACCTGGATATCTCATAAAGTGTTATTTTTAACAGTATTTTACCCTCCTCTGATCCACTCCAATTGCTGGTTTGGTGAATGTTTTGCAGTTGTTACAGCACAACCCAAGCAAAAACTGTTGCTCCTAAGTTCACAATGACTTTGTTGTTGTTGTTGTCGTCATTATTTAATCTCAAGTTTCAACCCACTTCAGTTTACCAGTAGTGCTAAGCACACCCATAATTCAAACTTCATATCAAAGCCATTTCAGCAAGGGTATCAGGGATGGCTACGTACAAAGTCTAGTTCATATGCAAAATGTACCAGTCAAAAAGTAACGATGCAGCCCATAAAACACATAAAACATATCATATATTGATTCGCACTTTTACTTTATATCAGCGTTTGAAGTGGCTTGAAGTAAAATAATATCAGATGTTCTTGTCATATGCAAATGACAATTAATATTTGCATAAGATGTCAAGGTAAAAAAATGCAAATAAACTTTGTTAAAGTCTGGATTTTTGTCATTCTCTCATATAGCTAATTAGCAACTTGAAAGGAAATTGAAAGCTCCTCTTCTCTGAACTGTATGTCAGCTAAAAAAAGGCACTGAATCCTGTGTATTTCTAGTCCGTGTAAGATGAACAATTAACATCTGCATTTTATTGAACTGCTTACACTGATCCAGAGCCATAAAGGTGGTTTATCGGCTTCCAAAGCTGAATATGAAGATACAGTCCTGCTAGAATCAAGGTCACACAAATGTAACTGAAAAAGGCCGTATTCTGCTGTTAGAATGGTGCAAATCCAAGCAAGCTGCCTGAGATATTCTAAATGAAACCTTGGATTTACCCCAACACGCTGTACAGCAGAAACAGGCTCTGAAAAGCGACACGGACAGACCTTCGCAATGACAAATACGTGAAAGAAGCTTTTCCGGAGCTCAAAACCCACCCAGGTTCATTATGAGGTCTTAATACTCCACGCGAAGGTTTCTACTGTATTCTTTTTATAATATTAAAGATGTATTATTTATACCCACTGTAGCCACGCCACAGAATGAGGAGAGTTTGTTTAGCAACAGAGTGAAAAAAGATTTGCTAGAGGGGCAGTGTGGCAATATTGCTTGTTAAGGCATGCTATTTGTAAGCAAATTTATATGAAAAGTATGCAATGTCTAATCCTAAACTACTCCAGCCCCAGACTGAAGGGTGATTTTACAAACGTCCTGCAGCACTCAATCATTCCTTCATTTTAATGTCTTTATTTTATGATTTTGTTGATGAAATACTACTTACCCAGTGCTCAAAATTCCTTTTAGGCTGCAGGCACTGGCTAGTTGACACGGCAAGCCATATTTTACAGCTATATATTTCAGCTTTCTCTGTCCAAGTTGGAGGACACAGTAGCCAAGATGGTTTTTCATAGTAGAAATATATTTTCATATTTATTTATTGATTTGACTAATGTATCTATTTTTCAATTCACATGCTTATGTTTCAATCCATTAAAGTGATTCATGGTCAAATAATATGTTATTGCAAGTACAAAGAGGAGATAAAACCACTGTACACTGGCTATAACACAAGAATAAAAATAATAAAAATCCATTGCATGATTAAATATAGTTTTTAATTCCCAGATGATCAAGAATAAACTGATGTTTTTAATTATATTTCTTTAAAATAAGTTGTGTTGGTTGTTTTTTTTTTTCCCTAAGTGAAATGCAATTACCAATCAAATAAGTTCTCAGGAATAAATATTCTTCCCCAATCTAAGTGCCCAGTGTAAAACTAACATAAAGCATCAAATTACTATCAAAACAAAAAACTCAACAGGCTTTTAATGAGTTCAAATGAGCACTGAATGGCAGCTGGTAGAGGAACGCTGGGTCTGTCACCTGCAGGCTGGGTGTCCCAAAGCTGCGGCTGGTGACCGCTCAGTGTCACACCTGGCAGTTTTGGAGACAGACAAAAAGGTCCCCAAAAAAGCCCCAGAAGCCCACCCAGCAGGACCAAGAGCCCGCAGCCCAGCCATGGGACCTATCCAGCCCCCAGCCCAGGAACCACCCTTGTGCTTGCACCACCACAAGATTTTTCTTGCTGTTTTATTCACAAAAATCTGCTTTTTGTCCCGTCCTTCACTCCTGAAACTTCATGACAAGCAAAGCCAGAGCCAGAAGGAGACTTGGGGGTGGCTGGAGATGGACGGTGCCTTCTCCAGCAGAGATCAGCACATCTGCTGCCCAGGGTCTGCTGGGGGATCACCCACAACGTGAACATGAACTTGTCACACCACAGTCAGGAGGACACAACCTTGTAGAATCATAGAATCATGGAATGGTTTGGGTTGAAGGGACCTTCAGAGCTCCCCCAGTGCCCCCCCTGCCATGACAGGGACATCTTCACCAGCTCAGGTTGCTCAGAGCCCCGTCCAGCCTGGCCTGGGGTGTCTCCAGGGATGGTTCATCCCCCACCTCTCTGGGTACCTGGGCCAGGCTCTCACCACCCTCAGGGCCAACAATTTATCCCTCATGCCCAGCTTGAATGTCCCCTCTTGTAGTTTAAACCCCATTACTTTGCCAAGGATCAGATCACCCACCCACTGCAGTCTGAAGAACGCAACCACCACAGGGTTTTATGCTCAGAAAAGATCATTTCTCCATGAATATGCACCTTCTCCAGAGCTAGAAAACATTTTGCTTTTTTCTGAAAGAAAGCTTATCTATTTTTCAAACCAATACCTGGAATAATCAGTAGAAATAGTGGATTTCAACCCCTAAATCCCTGAAAAGCAAATTAAGGCATCTGCACTGCTGTTGGTAGGGTGAGACAACAGAAACATCGCTCATGCCCATCTCTCATGGCCACGTCTCACATGGATAGTCACCTACAGAAAACATATCCAATGCTATAGCACCGTAGCTATAGGCTGCTGGATCCCGTATCTCTAGAATTATAAAAGAAAATCCAAAGCCAAGGGCTGAACGGCCACCACGAGGTTTCAGGCAGCAGATGGTAGCAGACTCTGGTTGGAGCACCAGAGGAAAAAGCCAAAGCTTCGTAACGGGAGAAGAAACTACAGATTTTGGATGTTCTGAGGCCAAGACTTCTGAAAGGGACTCTGCTACTGAAAGATGTTTGCCCAGCAGGTCGCTCAAAACCCTCTGTCTCAAATTCAAGCTTCCACAAAGCTACTAATTATATATCAGTCATCACTTTCAGAAGGAAAAGTTCCAGATTCCAGGAGGAATAAAAGAAAAAGAAAAAGTAAGCAAGGGAGAGAAAATGGATTATTTTCATTCTCTTTTTTGCTAGAAACCTCCACTGAAAACAAAAGAAAAAGAAAAAACAAATCAAATGAGTTTTAGGGAGTTATTTTAGCGGGGAGTATGGAACAAGCTAATGGTGAAGACAAAAAGGAACAAAAAACCAATAACACTAAATATCATTAAATGGGGAAGATAATAAACCAGACTAGAGAGAGCTAAAGCTGAAATGTAAAGGACAGGCCCATGGAAGGGGAAGATCTGGAGCCCACAGTGACTAAGTGGGGTGATGTTCACATTTGTCCTCCAACCCTTTCACACTCCTTGCAGGGACCCGATGGCTCAGTAATTACAGACCAGCCACGGGCATTTCCCCTGTGCAAAAACAGGGGAAACAACCAGCGATGGGGACGCGAGGGGAAGGCGGAGGGTCCAGGGGACAGGGGACATCACTGCTCGGTCATCGGGCAGCCCAGGAACTCGCCAGAATTGGCGCTGAGTTGCACCATTTCATTTCTGCACCCTAACACTGGGAGAATGCAAAGGTAGTTTAAAGTCACCTTAGGTCCCCCTGGGAAGCAGGAGCACAGAAGGCTGTCAATGTGGTGAGGTAGAGCAGCTGAGAGGCTCTGGAGAGAGCGAGCTAAATGAATAGAAACTTGTTAAATGATGTGAGTTAATGAGAGCATTTTAGAATTAACCAGCTTCCATGACTTTAAATAAAACCCCAATGTCATTTTAAATTAGATTTTGTACATTTTTAAACCCATTATTTATTTATTTCTTGCAAGGTGCATTTGGTGGGAAGATGGAAGCATTAAAATTTAATCTCCTCAACCCACCAGTGGTCAAATATTGGCACTTCTTTGCAATGAGCCTGGGAACATGGGGACACTGGCAACAGCCAAGAGATTTACCAAGAGCTGGGGAGTCACCTCCCCCACAGCACTCGGAGCTGTGGTTTGGTGTTTGTGGGCATGAGGAGCTGAAGTCCACAGCCAAGAATGAGAATGTAGATGATGGGGCCACCATCCAGTATCACACTGGTGACTCCAGCCCTCACCTCGAGTGAGGTTTTTGCACAGCAGATTAACAGATGATGGTTTGGCAGCCTGACCATGTGTCCTGCCTCCATGCCATGATGTTAGTTAGGACTGGAATGACTGTTCTTGACGTGACCCTATATTGAGTGGTGATCGCATTCCTTGTCCTGCTCCTGTGGCACTCAGGAGAGGTGAAGTTGCCCAGAGAGGTGGTGGATGAACCATCCCTGGAGACACCCCAGGCCAGGCTGGACGGGGCTCTGAGCAACCTGAGCTGGTGCAGATGTCCCTGTCATGGCAGGGGGGGCACTGGGGGAGCTCTGAAGGTCCCTTCAACCCAAACCATCCTGTGATTCTATGTTTCTATGAAGTGACTGCAACTTCTATTATTATTGCTATTATTTAGGCCAACTTCTTCAGGGATATATTACTTGAAATTAAAGCCTCCCCCTGCCAATGAGTGGAAGATGAGGGAACACACTTTGAAGGACAACCAAGCCAGGAAGCACCCAGATGTTCCCAGGTGAGTCTGCCTGAGAAATGAAGGCAGTTCCTGCACTGTACCTGCGCTGGGAGATTTCTAGATCTATTTTGGAAGGCAACTTTTGGCACCAATGGTGTATGAGCAGCCGCTACGCTTCCTTCGAACCACTTCAGAAGAAAAATGGCCCAGTGGGGTAGGCACCAACCTGGGACTCTGATGGCAAAGGTTCAGATTTCTTATTTTACAACATGCTCACAGAGAGCCCCAGATCTGATTGCTATTGCAACTTTCATGCAACTCCATTTAAAGGTCTTTTTTCACACAACTCCGGTTAAAAATCTTCTCCATTTATTTGTTCTTGCTTTAATTGTGTTGTGGTTTTTTGCAGGTACAAACTGGGGATGCTGGCATTGTCAGACTCCCAAGACCAATGTGAAATTAAAGGCTATGATGATGTCTCTGGCATCACAGTAGTAGATGCTATCAAAATATTTTAGTCAAATACCATTAATGTTGACAGTGGGGCTGTTAGTTGCCTTTCTACAACGCTTCCCAGCCTGCAGAGTTACTTTTTGAGGACAAAAAGAGCCCATCCCATGCACACTGACCGAGAACTACAGCCAACCTCACATCAACTCACAATTCAAAACTTCACAGACCTGTTACCTGATAATTACTGTTATTATAACTGGCCCATGAAATAAACACCTCTCCCAATTATACAAAAGGCAGGAGGTGCTTGAAGACACGAATCTCACAATAAGATTTGCTTTCCCGCAAACAATGCAGAGTGAGAGGAGTGTAAGATGAATAATTATAATATTATGGCACATATAAAGTATGTTTTAATTAGCTAAAGGTAATCAAATGAGGTTTGTCACAATTATGTTAAGGTCAGGTCTACACGTGGCTTCCTCACCAACATGTTAAGACAAGGGAGGTGATGCCAAATTGGGGTTTAAACCTAAAAAACATAATTAAACAAAGCAAGAACATGTGTTTAGGGCTACACCTATTTTACTGATCTCTCTATTTTAATTACTCTCGTAAGGTAAATATTAGTACCAAAATAACAAACAGAAAACACAATCTTCTTTTGATTTGCTATTTTTGTAAGCTGGATGTACAATATCTATGTCTTTTGTAGCAGAAATCATTTGAAAAGTGGGCTCAAATTATGCTAAACAGCCTAAAACATTCCAAAGTATTGACATACTGACTGTGATGTGTGGGAAACGGGAAACTCCGCTGGCCTGAAAAAGCCATGGGAAACCGTAAAAACAAACTAAACATAATTTAAACTGATTGGACGCTTCCTTGTAAGAAGTCCTTAGTTTCTAAGTACAAAATGTGGACGTTGAAATGTGGTCAAGTTATGACTTAAATTAGAAAAACATGTTTTCTTAGGTTTCTATCTTGCAATATTTGGCACGACCGAGGCACTGGGGAAGGAGTTATGTCAGTGACGGGTTTAAAGGTTCCTCACTGGCCTTGCCCTGGGTTACACCAAAATGGGCTTCGGTGCTCGGGAGTCCAGAGGACATGAGCTTGCAAGGGCTTGCAAGAGTTTAAAGCTGTCCAGGAGCCTAAAAACGGCATTTCCAAACTCATTTAAGTGCTTTTAAAGTTCTGACCTGAAGGGGATGATGTCCCGTTCACATCCACTCTGCTTATGAGGCTACAGATACTTTAAAAAGTATTTGGAATGCACCTAATACCCGCTCAAGTGAACTGTTCCACACCAGAGTTTGCCTCTGGGGGGATTTCTCCTCATTTATTTGCACAAGTAAAAGCAGAACAGAAGTTCTAAGTTAAGAAATACAAATGGAAGACATAGATACTATAGTTGCGATGAGCAAAAATGCTGCAGCGAAGTGATGTACTTGCACTTTGCTGAGAATGGCTAAAGCTGGAAATCCAATTTTCACTTAAAAAAGGCGAGTAAGGAAAACTTGCACCTGGGCAGGGGCTTTTCTGCCGCTGGTCGCCCGTACAGCACGGCAAGAGTTAAAAATGTCAAAGCACCAAGTTATTAAAGCCGCGGATCCCGCAGCAAAGCGCCGGCACGAAAAGACCCCAAACGAGTTTCCGAGTCTTCCACTCCATCATGAAGAATTGTTCTCCAGAGTAACCACCAGTGGGGAAATGCTTAAAACACTTACCATATGTGGCTAAGAAGGGTCTAATTTGTCCGTTTGGAAATTTTGCCTCTTTTGAAAGGATAGTTAATTTACGGTAATTTATTTCATAGGTGAAGCTTTATTCAGAGTGGTTAATATATCACCCTTGGTTGCCTGAACAATTAGAAATTGTCACCAAAGAAAAATGTCCCAGTTCATGTAAATAACTATTTACCTAAAGGAAATGGGAATCCACAAGAGTCAGCATACTTTAATGAGCCATGACAATAGGAGAAAGAGAAAGAAGGCAGTGGTACACTGCATCTGCTAAAGCTGACGTTGCTTATGGTAAAAATCGGCCAAAACAACCATTATTTGTTTTTTTCATGTCAGAAATAATGCGGCTTGAAATTTTCAACAGGCAACACGCGACCAGACCATTTGTTACTTCTAATGGCCTAATTGTTCTCCTGGCAGAAATAAAAAATTAGGGCACTTATGTCATTTACCTAAATTTCTAATTAATGCAATGGTAACAGAGAAACTGGAGCAGAAGAAAAAAAGGAAAAGTTGGGTGCAAAATGTTTCTCGTGGCCTTTCTACAATTTATGAACCTTCCTACAACCTTTCCCTCTCAAACAGGGGGTAGAATGATCTCAGCAGGGATGTCCCAGAGTTTGCCAAGTGGGCAGAAATAGGATTGCCATTGAAAAATACCATTTCTTCCACCTCAACCTCTGGGCAGGGGCAACAAAAGCACCAACTGCAGCACAATGTTCAATATGTTGCCTCAAAGAAATGTGCTATTAAAATGACGTAAGAAATATTATTCAAAAGCAGGTAAGAAATCTGCACTTTGGGCTGCAATTCCATTCGCAAGTTTTCCAATGCTCAATGTGTCCTGAAAAGCAAATTGTGGTCAGTGTGTGCCCTCGTTAGGATGAAGGGAAATTTGATTTTGACTTGTACTCACTCTGCATTTCAAGCCATCAACTCCAGAAGTGAGGGATTATTTCTCTTTTTTAGCAGACAGCAGTAAACTGCAAAGATGCTTCCAGGCCGCTCTATTTTACCTTCTGTCGCTTCACGTTGGTATAGAGGGAAATGCATCAAAATGCATCGACACACTTTGGAAACACCCTTGAAAGCGTCTCAAATTTACTTTGTCCTACAGTGCCGGCAAGTGTCCACCATCTCCTCAATATTTATTGTTCAAATGACAGGGAGGAGGCTCAAGGTGATCTATGTTTGTGCCTACTGTCAGGATATCTACATTGAATTCTTTGAAATGATGATATACGTTGGTATTGACACCAGTAATGCCATTAAAATGTTGCTATCAGGAAATGCACGAAAGCAAAAAATTGGGGAAATTGTAAAAGGAGCCCTAGATAGGGACTGTCCAACAAGGTCTCCAGGGAAGGTCAGATGGAGCCGGGCTCCCATTTCCCATGCTTGTACCAACAGTGTACCCCAAAAATGTTTGCAAAGCGACGGGTTTCCTATTGCTTTACAAGAATCTTCCCACGGAAGAGATATTCAAGTAGATCTGCAATTCAGCTGTAAGCAAGCTACAAGTAACCCAAGCAAGCACAGACATGCGCGCTAGTAAAACATTTCATTTTTTCTATTAATGCCAGAGGTGCTATGCATAAGGATCAAATGGAAATGGAGAGAGGGGATACCCAGAAGTTCTGAGAGTCAAACCTGCGCCACATGTGAGCTCAGAGTCTGCCAAAGGGTCCCGTGGCTGGTTCATCCTTGCAGCGGCTTAAAATGCTTCACTGTTTCTGACCACATCTAAATCTGGGGACCCGCACCCCAAGCACATCCCCAGCAAGGTCTCCCCTGAACCTTTTTGCTGGTTTAAAGCAAAGATTGCATCCCTCGCCCTTCCACGACCTGAGTGTCCTACCTGCGCCAAACCTTGAGAACCAGGAGATACTGTCTCTATAATTTGGGCATGATGTGTCATGATTTAATTGCAAATACTGATGGAGTGAAACTTTATCTTCTGCTGTCAACGCCGCCAGGTCTGATCCTGCAGGCAGGTCCCTCTGCAGCCTGCGGTAGGGCTGGGGGCAGCACCCCAGGATGCTGCCCGAGGGGCCACCCCCTCCTAAGGCACCCAGCAGGGATGCAGGTTGGGATGCAGGCAGGGAGGGATGCAGGCAGGGATGCAGACAAGAATGCAGGCTGGGATGCAGACAAGGATGCAGGCTGGGATGCAGAGATGCAGGCAGGGATGCAGGAAGGGAATCAGAGACACAGGCAGGGATGCAGGCTGGGATGAAGGCAGGGATGCAGGGACACAGGCAGTGATGCAGGCAGGCAGGCAGGGATGTAGGGATACAGGCAGGAATGCAGGGACACAGGCAGTGATGCAGGTAGGGATGCAGGCAGGCAGGGATGCAGGGATGCAGGCAGGGATGCTGGCAGGAATGCAGAGATGCAGGCAGGGATGTAGGGATGCAGAGAGGGATGCAGGGACACAGGCAGTGATGCAGTTAGGGATGCAGGCAGGCAGGGGTGTAGGCAGTGATGCAGGCACAGATGCAGGGAGGGATATAGGGATGCAGACAGGGATGCAGGCAGGGATGCAGGCAGGGATGCAGGGACGCAGGCAGGAATGTGAGCTGCCTCCCCAGCTCCGCTTTCCCACCTGGGCCTTAACATTTCCTCTGCAATCTGGAAGCCCATTTGGCATGAGCGAGGCTTAAACATGGGGCTTACAATAGCATCAGGACCTGGCAGGAGCTCAACTCCAGCAGCACCAGCAAGTATTGCTAAAATAAACATGTTACAGGCAAAGGTCATGATGCCTGTTAATATAAAGACTGCGTCTTGTATAATGCATTCAAATGCTGGAGTGAGAGAGGGAGATAATATGATCCATTTGCCAGATTCCTCCTTTTAGTTGTAACACGAAGCCATTCTGGGCTGGAACGACCCAGAGATGATAATGAAGCGGATGATGATGCCATTGCCTGTGATAATGGTGTGACAGGGAGAATACCCTGGAAAACTGCACGAGCTGATAAGTGCAAAGGTATAAACAAACCCAAACAATATGGACTTATAGACATCAGTGCAGAACAAAAGAAAGGAGGGAAATCAAAGCCAACTGATCAACATTAAAAAAAAATAATAAAAAAGACTTTGCAAGGGTGACTTTTTCAGCAATTTTGGTTTCATTCAGCAGCAGCAGCTTCCCAAAACCAAACGAACAGAAGGCAAAGTGTCTCATACTGTGGGGAGACCCACCTCTCCCTGCCCGGGAACAGTTTGTAGCAAACAGCCCGCGATATGAAAATGTATTTAATGCAATTAATAATTTAAGAAGCGAGAGCATGTGCTCTCGGAGAGTTAAATGCTTGTCAGAGTGATAGATGCACGCTTCACCACCAATACATTTCGTACCAAGAGCAGAGGGATTTTGCAAACTTGCGCTGACCTTGGGCTGTGGTATATCGGAGCGGATTGCACGGGCAGCGCTGCCGACGGTGCGGGAGCGCGTCAGCGCTCGATTTACAGCCCCTTCCCCAATTAAAGGACTGTAAAAACATTAAAATTAATGCAGTCTTAACTCCAGAGCAGGCTCTACTTTCTTAATTAGTGCATAATTATTCAGTTTTTGATATCCTGGAAAATTATCACATGGAAATTATTTTAGGCGCAGTAACAATAGCAAAAATCTCTCTGCCCCCCCAACTCGATTAACATGTGGAAGTAATTAACACTTTATTACAGTGAAAATACTATTACTGCTAATGTTTAATGACTTTTGCCATTGCATCATAAGCAGGAAATTTAGAACACTACAGAGCAACGGTCTGCTATAAATACAGTACAAAGATTATAAACGAGAGTCAGATGATTCGCACTAACAGCGTTTAAGACAGGGATATGACATACAATACGTTTCCAAAATGTCATAGGCAGGAAATATAATTTTCTTGATAAAGTCCACTCCATACAGCAAAGCAGCGAGTGCAATAACGCTGGATGCGCACGGCACGGGCAGCAGTGCCAGAGTCCTTGTAAAAACCTGCTGTTAATCAAATTGAAACATAAAACCTGAAGCATAAAGTTATTTTCTCATAAGAGTTTAATAGAAATTTCCAATCAAACAAAGGCCAAAAAGTGTTATTACGACATGAAGTTCCTTGTATAAACAACTTAAAATGAAGTAGGGGAAAGTTTCATGGGATTTATGGATTCCTTTATTTTTGTTATTTAGAGTAAATGTCTACTGTAGATCTCCTATAAATGTCTCGAGAAATTATGCACCAGCTTTAGATGATTCACACTAACGGCAATTAAGACGCTGAGTCCACAGAAGCGTCCAAGAGGTCAGTGCTCAGGAAATATCGTTTCATTTCAGCTGCTGTGATGGAGCCAACCGGACCAGAGACGCAGAGAGCAGAAGGGCCAGCGACAGCGCTGGCTCTGGGCTTCTCGCACCAGCAGAACCAGGGCCATGGGGAGGACCAGGTTCCACTATCGAAACGGAAATAGAAAATTCTATCTAACATTCAGCACAGCCTTATGGAAATTCTCCAACAAACAACAGCATAAGGCAACACAATAAAAGCTCTGTAAAAACAAAACAAAACAAACCCAAGCCAAATATATATATATAAATGTAAGGAAACTAACGGAAAACAAGGCTGACCCTACAAGCCTCAGGAAAGCTGCATAAAGTCGTACTTTGCCTATTTTCTACTGCATATGTTGTTGGACCAAGAAATAAAGAAGACGAGCACTAACCATGATTCAATCCACGGGATTATTTTAAATTTTAATATTCTATGTGCATAGCTCACTGGGTTTTCCCTTTTAAATATTTTTCTGGATGCTTTAAAATGTGTTCACTGGCCTGGACCAGTTTCAATGG
Organism: Nesoenas mayeri; assembly: GCF_963082525.1. Classification (NCBI taxonomy): domain Eukaryota; kingdom Metazoa; phylum Chordata; class Aves; order Columbiformes; family Columbidae; genus Nesoenas; species Nesoenas mayeri. Next base: position 38,444,074 of record NC_137551.1, read on the forward strand.
CTAATAGCTAATACTGTTCATAAATTAAGAAACATCTTGTTTTAGAAACATCTCCTTGATCCATTGGCCGTGGACACGGAGAAGAAGAATTTGGCACGAGGGTGCTGAATATAAATTGCTATTTTGGAAGCACCCCTTACCAGCCAATGTCTGGAGCCGGCATGCAAGAGGAATTCACCTGGAGTGGACATTGCCGTTCACTCGGGGATTAACTTGTTGCGGTCGCAAATGAATCATGAAACCAGTTTTGGCAAAGTTGATCCCGCACCCGCCGTGGCACCGAAATAACGTATGTGAAAAACCTGAACTGGATTACAGGGCCATCTGGAATGCATTCGCCTCCTGCATTAGGAGTAGCAGTTTCCTTGACAGAGGTTGTGAAATATTAGAATTCCTAATGGAAGAAATATGGTAGTGCAAAATGACACAAAAATCACACCACCTCATTCCCTGACACGGAACAGTGAAAATGCGAATCTTGCTCTCAAGGGTGCTCTATCAATCCTCCGCAAACAAGGCACTTGGGCAGGCGAGGGAGCTGGCGGGTTAACCCTTCCCCGCCACCGCGCAGGCCAAGGGAGAGCTGCCCAAAAACGGGGCGAAACAACAACGGCACATCCGCAGCGGGAACCCTCCTGGAACAGGGGTGCCCCAGCAGTGGCAGAGCCCAGGGGTGGGCTCCTGCCACCCTCGCACCCTCTGCAGGGATGTTTAGACACCTCTAACCCCGCTCGCTTGGCAAATGCTACTCCCAAAGATGGGGGAACCATGGCAGTGAGCCTACAGATGGCATGGACCGAATGCCATGTGGGAGACACTGCAAATACGGCAGCAAACATTGCAATCATCCCCTCAAAATACCTTATTTCATAGAATCATAGAATCATTTTGGTTGGAAAACACTTCAAGATCATCGAGTCCAAACGTTACTCCAGCCCTGGCACTGCCCCATGTCCTGAGAACCTCATGTCCGTCTGTCCAACCCTCCAGGGATGGTGACTCCAGCACTGCCCTGGGCAGCCTGTTCCAATGCCCCACAGCCCTTTGGGGAAGAAATTGTTCCCCAGATCCAACCTCAACCTCCCCTGGTGCAACTTGAGGCCGTTTCCTCTGCTCCTGGTGCTTGTTCCTGGGGAGCAGAGCCCGACCCCCCTGGCTCCAAGCTCCTTTCAGGCAGTTCAGAGATCAGAAGGTCTCCCCTCAGCTCCTGTTCTCCAGCTGAACCCCCCAGGTCCCTCAGCCGCTCCCATCACACTTGTGCTCCAGCCCCTCACCAGCTCCGTTCCCTTCTCTTCACTCGCTCCAGCACCTCAAGGGCCTTCTTGTTGTGAGGGGCCCAAAATTGACCCCAGGATTCGAGGTATTTCGAAGATCCGTGCTGGTAGGTCAGCCTGGACTTTGGACGACTTGCCCCACAGCAACAGTTTGCTGCACTGACATCTCTGCCACTTTGGTATTTACGTTCAAGTGATGAATATTATCCTGGCCATAATGATTTACCAGCAAAAAGTGAATGGCTGGGACTCTCCTGAAACACATCCCAGGCTGTCCCAGAGCAGCTCACAACACCCACCAGGAAGCAGCTCCAAAATCTTCATGTTTTATTCTTAAAATCACAGCGTCTCCCCAGGTCAGTTGTCCTGTACCACTATCAGTGTCCACAGCGGTACTGCGGAAACAGGTGAAACCTCGCAGCACATGTGATGGAAGTGGAGAAATTACGTCCTTTCTGTTCACTAATGAACTTTGCTAATTTGCACTAATGACTGAGCAAGGCACTGAGGGTTATCAGATTGTGCGAGTTAGCTAGGAAAGGATAGGATAAAACAATAAACAATAAAAAAAGTCACAGATAATACTCTGAACAAAGTATTTTGGCCACATCGTTCAGAAAGCACCGTGTAGTTTCAGATAGCAGCTTATTCTAAGTCCATCTTTAGAGCACCCGACTGATTTAGGAACCCCAACATTTTCAGTTTCAAGTACTTTTTGAAATCTCATCCCCAGTCTCCCTCATTGTCATTTATAAGACGCACAAAGCTACTGTTTATTGCTGCTTCCCTGCAGAAAAGGGAATAACGCAAAGATGGATTTTCTGTTTAGGAAATATATCTAGGTTGAATTATTCAAAAAGTCTGACAATATCCAGCCCCAGAAAACTAAGAAAAAGCAGAGAAGACTCCAGAGCTAAGGGGCTTTTATACAGCAGCCAATTGTTATGACTCTCTTTAATTAAATACAAATGAATTAATTGATATGAAGTACTGCTAGGCAATTATTTTGCTGACATTTTGTCTCTTTTGAGACACACTTGTTTACTGCGTCTATCATCTGCCAAAGCCTACCGCCATCCTGCACTATTTTAAATGTATATTTAAAGAGTTAAACCTAACTTTGTACCGTCAGAAACTTTTACATTAATTTAATATTTGTGTTAATGGTACGCATATTAGACCCAATAGTATTTACATTTTTTAATCCGTCTCCCGTCCCTAGGCCATCATTGTATATGAGATATTGCATCTTAATGAAGTTTTCTGGTTAAAGATTTTTAAATAAATGAATAAATAAATAAGTAATGAAATACTGATTTTTATCTTACTGTACACAAGTTCACTGGTTGATTTTTCTGGGTTTTTTTTGCTTTCTGATTTGCAATGAAATATTTTCATCACTTTCCAAAGATATGCATGAAAGTACAAAAATGATGGCTGGTTTCGGATCAAACCTTCAGCAGGAGCAGTGAGCGGTATATCAGCCTTTAAACCACAGGTAAAATTGAAAGGTTATCTGGAAAACTGACCAAACCAATTTTGCATCCTCTGATTCTTTTGGGGAGTTGTTGTGATGACACATCCCCCAGTATGTGTGTGATCCATTTTCTTAAGTCAACGACATGTCCATCAGTGATTCAAACGTGCAGGATGGATCCCAAGTGACCCAAACCCTTTAGACAGAAGACGTATTTCAGTGTAAGGTGGTGGACAGCACCCCCAGGACTTTTAAACTGGTTTTGGTGCATCACGGGCTCGGCTCTCGGGTTGGGAGCAGCTCCTGGAAGCCCTTGGGGAGCTGCTGGGAAGCCAGATGTGGACATTCAGGGCAGCCAGATGTTGAGACTCTACCTGCCAGGCCAGTGACACCGTGGGCTGGTGCGCTGCACATCTGCCTATCTTTGCTGTTGTGTCCATTAAACTAAACAGCAGGCTGGAGAGTAATTAATTTACCATTGGTGAACTAAATTAGCCGACTGGAGCACGAAGAGCCTTCAGAGACAGATAACCTGGAACTACGCGCATGCACATTCAAAGACCGAAGCACTCAGAAATTCCATCGCTATGTAAGTATTGAAATACCAGCTGATTGAAAGTCACTACATACACGTCAGGCTTGAGCTACACATCAGGCTGAGTGCAGATAGAGCAGTTATTTGCATGAATGAAGCCTTGTTCCTAAACAGAACAGGCTGGGTGGCCATTATATGGTCTTCTGGCCCCAGTGCAGCACTGTTAACAGAACAGTAGGACGTGCTGAAGACCTCTAGATAACATACAAATAACGAGACTGTTCTCTTACAGCACTGAAACTACAGTGCAACTGAAAGCAATGCAGGTTTTGCTGAATTTTTAATCATCACTACTATAGTATTGCCAGATCTCACCATTGAAAAGTCACAAGTCAGATTCCCTCAATCATAGAATCATAGAATAGTTTGGGATTGAGGGACCTCCCCAGCTCCCCCAGTGCCCCCCCTGCCATGAGCAGGGACATCTGCACCAGCTCAGGGTGCTCAGAGCCCCGTCCAGCCTGGCCTGGGATGTCTCCAGGGATGGTTCATCCACCACCTCTCTGGCCAACCTGGGCCAGGCTCTCACCACCCTCAGGGCCAACAATTCCTTCCTCATGTCCAGCCTGAATCTCCCCTCTTTTAGCTTAAAACCATCACCCCTTGAATTATGTAATTGCAGGAGATATGAATGTACCTGCTTTGGATTGGACAAGTTTTTACAGAATAAGTCACATTTTTCAGTCTCCAGCTGCTAAAACTGTAGTATTATTTTCTCTAGGAGAGAGGACTTTCACACACTTGTTTGGCTCTGGGTCCTGGGCCTTTGCTATGTCTTGACTATGTCTGTTTTCTCTTAGTGTTTGGCCTGTCAACATCTCCTATAGCCTTTCTTTTTGATCAAAGCACAGGAATGGACATGCAAAAACTGCCTTGTGGACAGTGCTCCTGTTTTCCCTATCTGCCTATCACCCGGTGAGCCATTTTTACACATTAATCACACTTAGAAGACTTAGCAAAAGCCATCAGTCACTTAACAAACTGTCCCATCTTTATCGGGAGGTAACAGATGACCGACCGTCTGTGCCTGCTAGACAGACCGTGCAGAGCTCCTGATGAAAGGCAGCGCACAACCCAAGGTACGGACGCCGCACGGGAAACTTGGCAGCGCTTTGAGCAGCCCCCTAAATGAAAATATAGGAAAAGATGGGTGAATGGAGGCTACACAGACATCCCCGCCCTGCGGCTCCCCAGGGATGTCGCATTTGGAAAATCGCGCGGTTGCCTCCTGCTGCCCCGACTGTGTTGAACACCCAGCCTTGCTCCATTTCTTCCACCGACTAAGCCTGCAGAGCAGGTTTTTTTGCTCACCAGAATAAAAAAAGCTGGTGTTTCTGAAGCTGAAATTTCATAGCAAGTCTCCGGAGATCCCGCGCATGAATAATGAGATAATTGTGTGTCCCCGCTCATTGCTCCAGCACGGTGCCATCTCTGCACGTGCTGCGGCTGGTCCTGTTTTCACCAGGCACCACCAGCACCGGCAACTCCGACCGAAGGATGAATCGCATCCCAGTGCCGGTTCTGGCAACGCCGTCCGGAAACCGCCTGATAATGAATGACAAGGGGGTGAAGCTGATCTCCCAGCAAGACATCAGGAAGATATTTCAGCCATTTCCTATTTTTTTTTTTTTAAATTTAGCTCACTCTTTCCCACTTTGTGCTATTTCCCAAAACCCTGTGGGCCAGAAACAGAGGAGCCGCATTTATCCCCAGCTGAGCCCGTGTGCAGATATTGCAAAGTGACCTGCACAGATTCGTTTGCAGGACGGTGTTTCCACAGCGGGATTTTCCGCCCCATGTCACTGTCACACCCATCAGCAAGATGGTCCTGTTCATCACGTTCTGCATGTATTTCAGGGCTCTGCAATACAATAAAATTTACAGCTCGTATAATTAAGAATATGCGGGATTAAACAAACTGAAGCTCAGCTTTAAAGGCAAAAAGCTCCATCAGATCAAGACATTATGCATGAAAGAGATTTCAAATTCAAACCAGCAACATCTGAAGGCTGGGAACACAAAAGCCGTACAGGAGTCGCTGGGACCTGTTTCCTCACCTCGAGGTACAATTCACGGCACAGGGCACTAGAGGGTCATGAAGATTAATTGAGTGCAAGGGTTAGTTGGAGATTTGTGGGGAAGCAGCACTGTTCCTGGGATTTGTATTTTTTTCCTTCATGAAAGCAAAACCCACTAAGTTTGCCTGAAATCTGCACTCCTGAAAGGCTCTTTGTCCTCTGGTGTATCCAGGAGCAGGACATGGAGCGGAGAAGCAAAGCCCAAGCACTTGTCCCATGCAAGAGGCTTCAGCAGCTCCTGGGAAAGAGCCCTCGGGGATATTTGGAGAGTCCCTTGACCCAAAATAATAATAAATAATAATAAATTATTTTTCGGACCCAATTTCTCTTCTCCCACATCAGAAACTTTGTTGTTTTTTTTTTTTTAAATGTAAAAGATGAAGTTTTATGGCTTTTTCCTTTATTAGATTCTTCAGGAAATAAGAACATGGATGGCAAACAATATGAACACCAACTCTTGGAATTCAATATTGAATATTATATTGCGCATCACATCGTGTCAGACACTAAGAAAAAGAACCTTGCCTCATAAAACAGGACACTGGTGACAAAAATAGAAGGTGGCAAACAGCGAGGACATTCCTGTGCCCCCTCCCATAAACGGTTGTTCTCTGCACACCAAGTTTAGCCAACAAAAAGTTATGCAAAATGACTCTACTATAGATTTTCACAATCATCTGAGAAACTGATTTTAGAAAAGCTCTGAGGTCAGCAGCAATCTCCATTTTCCCATTTGTTTCAGAAAAGCTGTGCGTGACTTTGGCATTAGGTATATATATTAGTGACTATATATAAAAATAAAGACATTTGTTTTGGTTTTGAAATCATGTTTCAGATACAGTTTGTGCTAGATTTCAATAAGCATCTAATTAAGATAGATTTCTTTCATCCAGTGCTCTTGCAAATTTTATTTATCGGCGCTGCTTCAAGCACTGCAGGCTATCAAAACAGCAACCAAAGCTGCAAGTTCAGCAGAATTATATTTTCCAAAAAAAAGGGGTAAGGGAGACTAACACAAATGCAAAAGTAAAGTACAAATAAAGCAAGAATTTGGATGGTATTTAAAGAAGCACGTTGCCAGTAGGTGTTGAGCACATCTTCAGCAGTGGTCACACACCTAAATTCAGCTTTTCATGAAACCATTTGCACTAGTGTGGTGCTAAACCGCTGCTGAAAATCCCACCACAGCGTTTCCAAACGAAACCTTCCCCGTTTCTAACCACAGTCCCTCATTTGGACCCTCAACAGCCTTCGCCAGCCCTTTGCTCCCGCTGGAAGGTGGAAGGAGAAGCAGCAAAGCGCACATGGCACTAAACCCACAACATTGATGTGATTTGCAAACTACTAACATGTTATAATAATAATAATAATAATAATAATAATAATAAATACAATACCTGAATCTTGGACTTATGACGTTTTAGAATTGACTTTTCTCTTTTAGTTTGGGAATGGAGTTATGGAGATTTCAATCTCTGAATATTTACACGACAAGTGTGAGTCACAGAAAGAATAAAACAACCCACTAATATTAAGCACGTTGTTGTCCTTGTTGACAAAATGAGCCAGGCTACTAAAGGTAGCTAAAAGCTCCAAAACTTCCAAAAACTCCAAACTAGTAATGTCTTTGTCATTTTATAACACTCAGGCTATTTTTCCCATCATTTAAACATAGAAAGAAAATGCCTTGTTTCCTTATTTAGCAGACTTGGAATACCATTATCAATCATCAAAAATATGTATTAGACACATTTATTCCCCTGACAAATTTATAGCAGAAAACTGATAGACTTATTATAGGAACTCTTCCCACACACACACACAATAAAGAAAAATAAAATCCATGGGTTTGTGTTCTTTTCTCTCAGTCTTAGAATTTGGGAAGCAAAATCTCTATCCCCCAGCACAGCCCTTGGAATCAATATCTGATTGTTTTCCAAGAAAATCTTTCCTCTGCTGGGCTCATATATTACAAATATCATAAAGGTATTATTATCTATGATGACTATCTAAAACTCTAAAAACGCAGCTGTATATAATGGAATTTTTATTCCCTGTATTTTCTAGTAATTAGTAACACAGATTTAAATCTATTTTTTTTCTATCACTGTTTGGAGGGAGGAAGAGTCATAAGACGCACATTTTACGGATATAATTTATTACAGAAGTTGTGCCGCGGTTTTGCTTTGCGGGGTTTTTTTGATCAGCTGTGAAGCTCTGCTCATCAGGACTTGTAATAATACACTTATTGTATCTGATGCTGGGAATCCATCCTCTGTAATACTTCTTGACATAATTGCAACTTTTGACATCCTCAATCGCGGGCTCCTTCTAAACCATCTTGAAAAATACGCTGGTCTTTCAGGTTGGGTTATTCAGCAGTTCAAATCTTATTATAACCATCGACAACAGTTTGTTAATATAATTTCTTGCCATTCCTCCTCTTACATTGTCATCTGGAGTCATCTGTTACGGTGTCATCCGCGCTCCCGCGGGGACGTTCCATCGCTCCTTCATCTACCTGCTGCCTCCAGGAGCTGCACAGACACGGGCTCCCCCATCACCCTCCTGCTCAACTCCACGTCTCCTTTACTAGTCCTTGTGCCTATTTATTTGATCAATATTCTAATGCTTTTCTGCTATTTAGATGAGACCCCGTTCAAAAACAAAAAAAAAAATGTTTTTTAAACATTTCAAAATTATCCCCCAGACAGACAGAGGCGAACCAAGTTTTTGATTACACGCCTTTTTCACAGCCAGGTGATTCATATTATTGTGCTTTTCAGTTCCAGAATTGCTTTATTTATTTATAAATTTCCACATATTTGAGCATGTAAAAATGCCCAACAATATCATAAAAACTCAACTATAAGCTATAAAAAAGGCATGAGGTAAAGAAAAGGAGTGAAGCAAAGCAAAAGAACAAAATCAGTACTGAGTTGCATCCAAATTTCACCAGCTAGATTGCTATTTATGATACCGCCTCTATAGTATCCTACCAGTCACTCTGAGTTACAGTACCAGAATCTGAACTTCAGCAGATAATATTACCACACATTCCACATAAATTCCAAGCAGGAGCTACCGTTTCAGGGTACCTGTAGCTCCCGGAATTTGGTGGGTTTATACCAAACACCCAGAGCTTCAAAAATGCAACCCAATTCTCAGTAATGCAAATACTTCTCATCACCAGTAGTAAAAGATTAGCCAGGGGGGAAAAATATATCCTAGGGATTAAGAAAGAGAATATTTGGCCCTGCAACAGCAAATGGGCAATTTCTGATTCTCAGAGAAGTAAATTGTTGCAATGTTGTGTAGAGTTCTGTTTCTCTTCTTCCAGCTTTTATCTCATATTCTCAAGTCGTCCTGATTAAATGAATCTCCTAGTCTGAAGCAAACAACTGGTGCTGCCAACACCAAAGCTTCTTCCTCTTAAATAAACCTAATTCTGCTTCTAAATCTATGAAGGGCATGAAAAACTACAAAAGAGCTGGGCACTTTCAAAATAATGGCCATTCTTCTTGCCGAAATCTTACATTGCTGCCGAAACCACAGAATAACATCCCGTTACTCAGGGTATGGGATGGCAAAACCACACCCAGATGTGTACAGGAATTAGCCATCAGCTTTATCGCTGTAGGAAAGAAAGGTTACTCCTCAGACAAAGCACCTGTCTGGTCTCTTGCATAGAGACTCCTTTCTGTTCTTGCAGCAGCGACGTGCACGAGAGGACACAGAAACTCCACCTAAATACGGCACCGCATCCTGCTTGCAGAAATATACCTTAACGCTGACTTTACTGAACTCAACTGAAAAGCATTTGCACAAATAACACTGGAATCCAGTAAAATAATTAATAGGAAGTATCTTCAGCCATTTACCTCAGGCAACTGTTAATCCTCAGCTGCGGGTTTCTCACAGCCCATTTGTCATGCACAACCTCTTCTTGAGCATCTGTTTGAGAGATGCTTAACACTTGTGTCCTGTTATCCCCTCAAACTCATAACCTGAGTTACTTTACTCATCCACTACTCATACTCATCCTCTTTGTCTCCAATACAGAGAAGGCTGTCACAAGGACAAAAAGACCAAAAAGAAAGTAGAGGGTGACTGGAGATCTTTATAAGATTTAGTATAATGAATCTGGATAGGAAGATCACTCAGAAGATATAAAGCATTTCAACCACCACATATCTTTCAAATATATTCATTATTATTAGCCAATCATCTGCTCATTTGACCAGAAGCTTTCAATGTATGGAAACATATGACAGTGAGATGAACTCATGAAGAACTAAAAATGGGCCAGAGTCCACGTCTGAGGTTTGCAAAACCAAACTCCGAATTAGAATTGCTCTGGACCACAAGCGTATTTTATTCAAACTGACGAACTCTAGTAGTAGGACAACCTGAGATAAAGGGCTCCAGCTCTACCAGCTCAAGCAAGAAGTGATGACCGCACTGGCTCATTGAGCCCTACCAAGCTCAGGGAGCTCTCAAGGCTTAGACGAGGCCTCAGACAAAATCGTCACAGCAGAGATTAAATGGTTTTGGCCAAACCAAAGAGGAGTTTTGATAGACTATGGAGGAAATGCGTCCTTCGGCAAAAAAAAACCCCTGATCTCTAATCCCCCCATTGCCTTTCCATGGGAAAGGTGATCCAAGCTCCTCTATGGAGCCCAGCGCATTGCGGGGAGGCTCAAGAGTTTCTTAATTTTCCCTGATTACACCCAGCACGGTAACGACCTCCATCCTCATTCCACGTTAACAGGTGCTTCTATACCCCAATGTACTGTTTAATAACTCTTTTTGCTGAAATTAGTCTTTTGTCATCTTTCTTACGTTGTTAGGAATATCTCCGTATTTCACAGTTTAGTGATTACATTTCTCTTCTGCTCTGCACAAACTCAGTGGGGCTCTTGGGAAGAACGGCATGAAAAGAAAAACTTCTGGGTTCGGGGATTTTTCATATGCATTTTTATAAATTCAACAGTTTAAAAGCAACATCACAAGAAGAATGCGATAAACTTTGGGGTGGGAGAGAAGGGAAAGGAAGAAAGAAACATTGGTTATATGTGGTAGTATTTTAAAGTTATTTCCTTCTATTTCATCAAATTCTTTCCTTATTTCAAATTCCCCAGTTATCACCAGGTTTTGAAAGTTTCTTGACAGAACAAGATCATAATTTAGTCATACACAAGGTTTTCTGGATCCCACTACAATATATTATTACAATAATAATAATATGCTTAATTTCTGCATCTAACCATATTGTACTAAGGAAGGTTAAAAAATCAACGTAGTGACACACAGTCTTCTTCAAACTGCATTTTATATTCTTTTCCTGCTGATGACAGTGCTGTCACTGAGCAACCCTAATGCAAATTAAAAAATTAATGGATCAGGCATGAGAATAATTATTGTAGAAAAGGTCTGGATGGTGCCTTTTCCAAATGGACTTCACGGGATTGATGCAGAAATGACCCAAGTGGGCCCCACTAGCTCATTCAATAAGGGTCCACTCAAATTCCATCTGTGAACATTTGGTCGGCCCTTTTATGGCGACGAGGCTGTTCCTCCAAGTTCATATTAATTTTTGTGCACATCTGCACACTCACCTAATCCCTACCCACATGCCACTTCAATTACAATTAAAAGCACAAGTTAAATCCAGGGCAAATTTCAATCACAATAAAGTCCGTAAGGTTATTAAAAAAAATGCTACAAAAAACTTACAAATATATTTTTTCATTCCACATAATTTCAAGAAGAAACTGGTGAACCTCCAACCATCGCCCTCATGGTTTCCATTTTGCCTGGGATGCAGAACAATAGGTCCAAGTGACACTGGGCTTTGGGAGCAATTTGAGTCCAAACCAGCAGCTTTCGACCGCATGAGAATGTGGCCAAGGATTTCATTGCACAAATCTGGAGTTGACTCCAAGATCAACAAGTAAATGACTGTTTTCAAGCTATTATGATGATCCCTGAATGCATACAATCAGCATCATTACTTTAAGCAAACAATTGCAAGGGCTTTAAATAAAAAATGCAGTACGTAGGGCATTTACATTTTAAGCAGAGCATATTAATAGGAAGGAAGAGGAGAGAGATGACAACCAGAAATGTCAGCTGGTTTAATCATACTTAATATGAAAAGACTGCTATAACTTTAAGAATGCAGCTTAGCTGACTTTGGAGCTTAGGTTTTTATTTTTCTACTTTATAGCATGCTTCAAAACTACTTGGACAAATACAAAACAAGAATTACAGTGCACCATAAGTTATTTTAATATCCTGTAGTGGTGTATACTTCCAATGAAATCCCAAGACTATTATTAAGGTTCTGTGTTTGTGTGAAAATGTCAAGTTGTTTCGAGTGACTACATACTCTAAATTATATATAACTGTTACTTTATAGCTAATAGGCACTAAAATTACTTTAAAACAGAAATGTAAAGTTATATTTTCATCCTTTTTGACAGATAATAAAGCTTATTTATGAGATACATTTTCTCAAGTATTAAAATATATAATGTTTACAAAAACATTAAAAATATCAATACTTGATATTTAAGCAAGAAACAGAGCCATCATGGAGATATTTTCCCAGATAGATCCAGCATGAAGTCAAAGAGATGATAACGCAATAATTTCGCTTGTGAAAGTCATTTGTTAAAACAGTAAAAAATCAAAAAGCTTGTGCCTCAAAATGAGATTTAGATGCTTTTCCTCTCCCTGTCCGTCATTAAACTGCAGGTACAAAATACTTGTGTATATCTTTCAGATGAAATGATGCCACGTGACGTCCTCCCACCCTTTACTTTAAATTGCATCCACTAAGACAGGTCGCTTAATTGCTTTGTTGTCGTGTCCCTACCCGAGGAGGCAGAGGGAAAAGAAGTTACTCCTTTTTACAAGCACAATGGAAAGGGACACGAGCACGAGAGTAATTTCTTCCCTTGTAAACTCCAGCGAGGATGGAGAATTTATGAAAGGAACGATTCCTGTTGGCGTGACGCACACTTAAGTGCACACACCATCACCAACCCACCAATTATTCACAGCCTAAAATAAAAAGGCTTCACATGCAAATTATTGTTGTTTATTCCTCCCGAGCACTTAGTAAATAAAAACATATAAACGTCGGGGTTTATCTTGTTATGTGCAAAGTGTGAGGGATATCGGTCGGCATCGGCCCCAACGCATGCCAGGTTGAAGGCAACCTTCACAGAGGGTTGTAGTAGGCTCGTTACCGAGCTAATTGCTAACTCTCCGTGCTGATTAGGATTACCTCTTCTGCTGAGGGGCTCCGGCTAAATTTATGCTCCGTAGTTCTGCCACTCCGCTCTACAATATTATGCCAAAGCATGAACAAAAGAAAATTACCCTGAAGCAATGGAGTGCCACAATGCATTGTCGCTATTAATCTTTTAGCAATGGCAATGCTAATTTGACATGATGCGTAGTAATTTATTAATAGAAATATTTGAAGTCCTAGACTTAAAGTATGCCGTGCGGGGAAGGACGGCTCTGGAAGCGGGTGGGGGATACGAGCCTTTCGCCTCCAAAGCGCTGCCTGTGCGTCAACCCCCAATGACACCACAAGGAAGATGTGTACAAGAGGGCAAGACCCAAGAATTTTGGGGGGGAATCAGGTTAATTATTTTGTAGGATGAACCCAAACGCAACCCATGGGCCTAGAGCCCCAGCCTGCTCATCAGCCTTGGCCAAGCGCAATGTTTCTGCCATCGGGGAGAGGAAGGAGGGTTAACGCCGGGCCCTTGGTGATGATCGCCAGGCTCTGGTCGGCAGGGGATGCTCCAGCATCAACCAGCTCGTTGCTGGGAGGCCGAGGGGGCAGCCGGGGCAGGGACCCCAGGGCCCCCGTTGCTCTCGGCGGGAGGGCACAGCAGGCCGCTCCCGGGCACCGCCGCTCCTACAAACGCCTGGGCCATGTTCATAAAAGGGCTAATCCGTGTTCACATCGCTCGGGCTTTGTTCCTGCTCCCGAGCCATCATTAACTATTAATCGAGGGTGGGTTTCTTCAAAGGTCTGCTCCATTTGTTGTTTGCTCTCGGAAAACAGGAGCCTGTTTAGGATTCAGGAGAGCGCTAGGAAGGCAGGGATATTTGTAAACACCGTAATGGTCATACTAACACACTAAATGTATTTTAAAACAACCCAAAACACACACACAATATGGGGAAAAGGAACGTGTGGGGGTTTTTATATTGAACCTCACCAGCAAACTGCAGAAGAACTTCATGATTTGTTACAATGGAAAACCTGGGGAAGCCTTAAATTCCACCTGTCTGATTAATGTCAAGGTTACGTTCGATCTACATTGGTAGCACACATGAATTTCATGTCCCAAGACCTTAGCAGGAGTCAATGTAACACGAGCCATTATTTATTGGCAATAATGGCCGCTAGCCAAGGTAAAACCTGGTACCACACATTAATAGCATCGCGTTGTCTTGGGAAAATGAGGCCATTAATGCAGGTCACCTGCACTACAGCTCAGACCGGATTCAGGTGGAAGCCATCAAAAACTTTCTTCTAAAACTGGAAACAAGCCGAGTTCAAACCTTGCTGTATCAATTAAGAGAAAATACTCGCAGGTCTTGTGTGGCCAGCCGTTCCCCGCACCTTCTCAGCGTCATTTCACCTCCAGCATACTTGCTTTCAGTTTTTGCAAGTTTGTTTTCACATCTTCTACAAATGGTAATTCTTGGCTTGGCTAGTTTGGGAATAGATGTTTTGGTACTTTTTACAGTAAGATCGTCTGGTAATGTAATGCAATGCTTCCTCCTCAATGAACCACAGAAATGAAAATATTTACTCATAATTCTTCTGCAGTGTAAACAACACCACTGAAATGCATTACTTCAGAATATTCAGACTCCAAAACCAGAATCTTCCCCAACAGATGCTGGCAATTCACTTCCATTAAGATGCCATAGCTCCTAACAACATCACAAATTGAGCACCACCAGCACCCCCAAAAAGAGTTACCATGTGCATTAGCATCACACATCGTGCTGCGTGTTCCTGTGGCCACAGCCACCGAAAAACTCCCATTTACGCTCTCTTGTATTCTTTGCATCCTCCCCAAAGGGTGGGGTAGGCTTCCGTACTTTAAACATGACGTTATCACCACCCTAGTGGGCGATTTATTTGGTTTTTTTAAGAAATGTGAAGTGCCCGTGGACACTTTTTAACTTCCATCACTGGAAGACTCCATTTATAACCTGATACCTTGCTACCTGACTTTCCTAAACTCTCTTTTCCTTTTCTTGTTTCAATTTATCTTATATCACCACTCAAGGTAGACAATGATAAAAAATAAAGGTGTTTTCTTTTGTCATGTAGAAAATGTGATTCATTCATTGTCTTTAACAGGTCTTCAAACCACTAGACATATGTTCTATGTTTGGCAGCAATAAAAAAAAACCCAACAACAGCAGCTAAACAAATATATATATTTCTAAGGATTATAAATCAGTGCAAGTTATTCTGGCATTACTTTATATAAGACATTAGTGGGAGTATATTTGAAATATTGTGTGCAATTCTGGTCACTATATTACAAGGCAGGACATTCCGGAGATTGAAAAGGTGCAGCGGAGGGCAACCAAAATGATTCAGGATTTGGGAGATATGAATGATGAAGACAAATTAGCCGGATTCAGGCTGTGCTGCGGAAGGGCGGGTTCTGCAGGATGTGGGGGTCCCTCCGAGGATGCTCGGTACCCTGGGCACAGGCTCAGGCCACCGAGACAGCGAGGACGAGGAGCTGCAGCTCCACAAGAAATAAGTGGACTCGCAGCTACAAGTTGCGGGAGCAGTAAATAATTCAGAAGCATGAAAAAACTGACAGGGAGGAAATTATCCATCCATTCATGTACTGAATTTAAGATTAGAGGAGCTAAAAAACGCCGCACATAAAGTAGTGCTAAAAGCAAAATATTGCCTTTCAGGAAGGAAAGCGTATTTTTTCTAACTTTTTTCCTTCAGATGGGGAAAATGAAAGGCTCCTTTTTGCACCTGCAAAAAAAATTACTTCTTCTTCTGCAGAAAAAAATAATAAAATAAGCTGTGTACAAGAGTGGAGGGGGATGTGAAGGGGAAGGGGTAAATCCTCTTCATTGCCAGCCATGTTGCTGGCCTGGTGGTTGTTGGTATGGTCGCGCCATGGGGACATCACACGGATGAGCCAGCAAAGAAAACTCCTGGGGAAAAAAACAGTCGGAAGCAATCCCTCCTTCTCAACTACCTCGAGATAAGGCAGTAATTCCGAGATCCGGGTGCACTCTATACATGTTTTCCTCTCCTTTTGTTCTGTAGTTCGGATAGATGTCCGAGCAGCGAGGAGAGCGCAGTTCAATAAAACCAGAGAAGGAAGGGAAAACACTAACACAAAAATCTCCGTAGTTTTTGTCATTTACAAGAGCGCAAGTTCCCACACTTCATCCCGAGTGTGTTCACACGTAAGGGTCTGAGGAAGGAACGGCTTTAGGGGAGGTGGCAGGTGGATGGAGTTCTTCTAAAATAACTTTATTCCTTTTTTATTTCGCCCCAAGAAATAAGGCATGGAAAATACACATGAATATTTGTTCTGCCATGAGGTCTCAGTCTGGAAAAGCACTCAAGGCTCTCCCTAATCATGCACATGTATAGGCCACGCATCACTGTTTCCAACACCTGACATGCTACCAGGTATTTCAATCTACCCTGCACAGGGCAATCTCAGCATCTTACTGTGGAGTCAGATATTGCTGAGGCTAAATCAGTCCTGTGACTGATGCTCAGCAGAGGCTTAAGACATTTAAATATAATATCTGACTACTGAGGGGATAAGTATTCCACTTCTTGCTGCTGTGCGCTATTCAAAATGCAGAAAGGAAGGATCCGTGTGCTGGGAAATGGGAGGCAGGAGACTGAGGAAAAGAAAATAACTTCAAGAAGAGGGGAGTGCGACCTCGGCGTGGGCCAGTCCAGGTAATTTTCACCCTCCAGCAGGACCGCACCGTGTCAGAGGCCAAATTACAACCCATCTGGTCAGTGAGACTTGAAGCTCAGGAGATTTTATGAAGAACAGAAAGCTACGAGAGCTCTATATATCTGTCAAGGGCTAAATTACGTTATGGATGAGAATGGACTTCAGTTTGGGACAGTTCAGAGATCTTTAAGTGAAATTTTCCTACCTAGGCAACACCTGCTCAGCTCTGATTCTTTGGAGAAAAATAAAGTTACAATTTTGAAGGCAAACAAATCTCATTTTTGAATACCACTTTATTTCTTACTATTTTTTTCCATGTAAGACAAGGTAAATCTGTCATCCCAGCCGTGCTCACTTAAGAACTTCGAATGTAAGACATCATTTATTTTCTTTAAGGTGAATTTTTCAGTAAGATGTATAAGGAATATTCATATAAACAGCAACAGGAGCCAATACTTTAACGCATAGCCAGAAAGCAACATGACTTGGCCCAGAATTTCCAGAAGTGTTTACTAGACCCCAGGGATGGGTGATCCTATAAGGATGAACATGTTTCCTTCTCAAAACTTGAACCATTCTTAGCAAGAAGCTCCAAGGGATTTTTTTTCACCAAGATCTTTCATGCTACAGCACATGTTCCTCTATATCAGCGAGGAACACAAGGAATAGTCCATGATACAGTAAACGACCAGCTCAAGGACTTTCTAGCCCAGCTGGAAGCGAATTTATGAGAAACACAATGCGAAACCCAGGAGACCAGTCCAGCAGAGCCCCGGGAAAGGGTCTGGCCCTAAGGATGACCCCAAAGCATTCCACCCTCCCCAGATTCCTGAACTCACGTACAAGAAACCCTGTCCCGACCACAGCCGAAAAGCTCCAGGACTTTT
This sequence comes from Nesoenas mayeri, assembly GCF_963082525.1. Lineage (NCBI taxonomy): Eukaryota > Metazoa > Chordata > Aves > Columbiformes > Columbidae > Nesoenas > Nesoenas mayeri. The sequence continues at coordinate 38,461,391 of NC_137551.1, forward strand.
GCAGAAGGGATCAATAGAGTCGCAACGGGAGAAATTTCTCCAGAATCCCTGATTGCGTCATGACTAAACACAAGGCGCTTATGCTCGGATCTCATTCCTTTGATGCATCAAGTACATCGGAAAAGCATAAAATAGACGAGAGGCATCTGACCCAAACCATTGCTGCAAAGATCCAGCCCTTGCCCATCGTCCAACTTCACTCGGAAGTTCCTTTGACTTTGGTTTCCCTCTCCCGGGCAGAATTACTGTGTACACCATGGGTGAGACCCTCAAACAGTTTAAACAAACCCAGCACAATGTAAAAGTAAATCACTAATCTCATGTGATATTTAAAAGCTAAACTATATTTAGGTAATGCTATTTAACTCATGTAATATGCCAAATATATTTGAAGAGTATATTTATACTGTAACTCCATTGATTTCCACAACAGGGATGAATTAGCCTTGCCTCTCTTAAGCAAATAAAATAAACATTGTACTCAATCTTGAACTTTCAAACTAAGCATGTTCCAGCTCAAACATTCCTGTTGCCTGAGCAGCCTAATAGATTTATTCTCTGATGTCATTTTTCTCATGTCATTTTGGAATTTGATTGCAGCATATTTAAAATGTTGGTTGCAACCATAACAAAGTGCAGCATTTAAAATGCATTCAACACACACATTGTCCTTGCGGAGAATGGTTATTTGTCTCTGTCCTCTGAGGAAGAACATGGGATGATGAGCAAAACCTGGTGTAATAAAGAAGAATGATGTGTAAAACCCCACAGAAAGAATGGCTCTTTATTTCTTAAATTAAATATGTTGGGGTGTGTTAAAGATCTTATCTGATACAGTTCAAACAAAACTGTTAGACAAATAAAGGCATGCTTGCTATTCCACCCAACAAACCGTACAAATACAGAAAAACCTTCACGTATGAATAATTGATGAAGGTTTAAAACTGTTAAAAGCATATATTTTCCATGCACCGAGGGTACTTGACTAATAGGTTTCCACTGTGATAAACAAAGTACATCTTCTGCTTCATAATTTCAAGATACTTTTCAAATATTAAACTAACACGTTCTATTGTTTGCTATTGGTTGCAATAGCGCAACCATTGCAATAGTGTCCAGGTTTGTTCTGCCAGCAAAAAAAATGGAGAAATAATCCCTGGCTTTGGGAAGGGTGACACGGTCCAAGAGGGAAACCACCCATTGAGGGACAGACACCGAGGGAGCATCGTGACTCTGCAAATCACCCATCACCGCTGATGGGTCATGTCTACTTGAGTGGAGTTCAAAGTTGTACGTTGTGTCCTCAAGCATTCATAAGGCACTACCATGTTGGTCCAATTTCATAAGAGAGAAAATAAGTTTGTGAGGAAAGCCTGTGATTAACGTGGTCAGCAATTATCATAGTGCAGCGATAATGACACAAAATCATAGAAAACAAAAACTCTGTGGCAATCTCAGGTCAACACTGTGGAGAGAAATCCTGATTTCCTCAATCACGTCAGTTCTCATTCAGCCAACATCGCTGTTTTCCACTTTAGTTTAGATCACACAATCCCAGAATGTCAGGGATCAGAAGGGCCCTGGAAAGCTCATCCAGTGCAATCCCCCCATGGAGCAGGAACACCCAGATGAGGTTACACAGGAAGGTGTCCAGGTGGGTTGGAATGTCTGCAGAGAAGGAGACTCCACAACCCCCTGGGCAGCCTGGGCCAGGCTCTGACACCCTCACATGAAGAAGTTCCTTCTCATATGTAAGTGGAACCTCCTGTGTTCCAGTTTGAACCTGTTACCCCTTGTCCTATCACTGGTTGTCACCGAGAAGAGCCTGGCTCCATCCTCCTGATGCTCCACACCAAATCTTGTGCTTTATTTTTCAGGGGTATCAACAGTTATAGTCTCCCAGCCCAGTGCCCGCTGGGTTCCCAGTGCTACCAGTGGCAGTTCCGCGGGGGACACCACTTTTCCAGAACTTGTGCAACCACAAACTCGCTGTCTGAAGCAGGACAGGAATTACGAGACAGGCTGGTTGCTCTTCTACCTCAGAACATTGTTCTATCTCCACTTCCTTATGGAAACTGTGCATAGGAAACTCTCCACCTTCCCCCAGTCCACTGGATTTCATTGCACTATAGCCAAAATGAATCTTCACAGCACATTTTTTGGTTCTTTGGGTACCAAAATATCATGCAAAAATAGTTATTTTCTCCTAACCACATTTGCACACTGCTTTAGAACAGCAGTTCCGCCCTCAGAATAAAAATCTTAGAGTGCTTGCTATTATTAGCAAGATATTCCTCTGAATTTCATATCAATAGCTAATAGTAAAGAAGGGTCACAACGCTGATGTTATCTTACTTAGTGGGTGCCAACAGTAAGCCTGAATTTGGGTGATTTGGCAATGAGAGGAGAACCAAAGGTCACAACTGGGCAATGGTTTCAGCGAGTTGATCAGTTTATCAGCTGCCACGCTGATTGAACAGCCCAGAGTCCCCGTCACTGCTGCCCATGCCCGTGATCCGGCCGTATCCGAGATCCCCTCCCTACTCACACCAGCCCTGAGCACCCATAGAGCCAGAAAAGATGTTCAGAGCAGATGTTTGTTGAGAGATGATACAAATGAAAACTTTTCCCACACCGCCATCCATTTCGGAAAAGAACAATTCAGAGGAACTGCAAATGAGGAGCGTGTCTTGAAAAGCAAGAAGGTAATAAAAATCTGCAGCGCTCATTCATGCAGCTCACACTTTTGAGAAAAAAACTTTGCTATGGTTTGAAATGCATTGAGAAAATAATTTTTGAGCAATGTTTTAATTGCTTAAGTTTGTTAAAGTGGGTTAATGACAATCTGCATGGATTTTTGGAGTAGAGAAGCCTTGAAGAAGATGCAGCAATGGGTGTCCTGGCACTGGGAGGAGCTGCAAAAACCACTGGAATAAGTGGGTCCTACCCTTGGCCCCTCCAGGCTGCAAACTGGAAGGACAATGCAAGTGCACCCCGACCAATTTCAGTTGCAGTGACAAAGATGAAGTGTGCAGGTTCCTTTAAAAATCCCAACTTGCTTTCCTTCCGAAAAAAAAATAACACCATCGGAGCCTTCAACTCGGAATCTGTTGTGCACAAGTCGTCCCACACTCCTAAAAGAGCTAATTTTTTTAGCATCCTTTGCTTTCAAAGCAACCAGCTAAATGCAGAAAAGTGGCCCCCTCTGGGGACGGCGGCCTCCCCGGGATGCACATCGCCTGCAGCAACCCTGCAAGTAGGACACAAACACAACTTGAAAATCCCCAGCCCTACAGACGACTCTGGGAAAGACAAAGGGAAAAACATGGCTATTTGGCATGCACAAACCGGCTCCGCATCACCGCGGCTGGGAGGGCTCCCCTGCAACAGCAAATAATCTGTAGATACAACTAGAAAGATCTCGGCAAGGATATTAATATGTGTGCATCAAAACGGAATGACCTTAAGCGCCGTGTATTTCGAATGGCACAGCAAAGCGAGCGGCCGAACGCAGCACGGCGTGGCGTTCTCTGCCGGCCTTTCTGTTCGCTGCTCACGCAAATCCAGAGTTTTACAAAGCCAGGTCTGTCTGTCCGCAGCACAACAGCTCATTTCCTCCTCCACATTAAATTACACAACCACTCGCTGCAAGAAAAGCTTCTAAAAAGACAGGAGAAAGAGTAAACGGAGAAAAAGGAAGAAAAGAAAAAGCCCCGGTACAAAATATATGCAGAATTTGTTTTCCAATGAAGGTCTAATAGGGCTACTTCTTAAGTCTGGATATGTAAAAAATTGCCCTTTTCACAGCTGATAAAATACAAATTAATCCTTAGAGGATTTAATATGTGCCTATTTATTACTTTCAAGGATGTAAGTACTGCTGCAATTAATACAGCCTGCACTACTGTATGCGCCGGTCTGTGGCGTTCTCTTTGAAACAAGAAATATATGCAAAGCTTTTATATACAGATACGTGGAGAAACACACATCCACAGACACCAAATGAATACATTTCTCCTCAAAACGCGCAGGAGTAGGTGCGGCGCGGTGCCTTTCAAAGGCTGAGCCTCCACGGCTGCCACCACGGCCACCGCAACTCCAGAGCTGCCAATTAAGGTGTCTTACAGGTGGCACATCATGTTGTTTGTTTGCAACTCCAACTTTGCTTTGTTATGAGAAAGGCAAAGGTTTTAAAAATTAAAGAAACGTTTTCCTCTCTCTTCCCAGATTAATGTTTATTTAAGCTGCCTGGTTGGTGTTTGTTTTTTGATTTTTATTTTCTTTTGTAAAGTACCGTTTCATTTATTTGCTTGTGTTTCCAAAATTAACTCTTGGATTGCCACAATTCTCCAAATTGCCAGTGAAACAAGCGTGTCTGTCTTCAGCCACTGAAGACTTGTCATTTTAGAAATTTCTGACTCTATTTGCAGAAAAAATATTCTTTACCTGCTACTCCTATGCACATATAGTTCTTTTTTTCCATCTGTTTAGCATATCTTGGCCAGGTGACAAGTTTCTAGTCGTTCTCACACCTCAAATATCTGCTGTGAAGTTAAAAGGATTCATACCCTAATATTCTTAGAGAACAATATTCAAAAATTGTTATTGCTCATGTAGATGTATGTGCATCTCCCTCATATATATACATATATATAGGTGTGTACGTATATATATGCATTTAAATAATAATAATAACCTTCAGGTTTCTCATTTATCTGCCACGGCTTCGAAATTTTTTTGGCAGAAATGAAAATTATTCCATTTTTATCCTTCGGTAATGAATCCCCCAAATTACCATAAGCCTTGTTCTTCAAGTTCAGGGTAATGAGTCCGATTTTATTCATATTTTCGCGAAGGGTCGAATAGCTGTTTGATAGTCTTCCCTTTGTTTATTCATCGCCAAAGTCTATATCATTTCCTGTGTGGTCGGCCGCTTATTTACAGTCTCTCCAGGAGTATTTATTTAGGGGAAAAGAGCAGCACTTGTGCATTTACGCTGCCTCTCCCGTCCCATCTCAGCACATGGAGCTCTTTTGACAGACAGCCCGGAAAAAAAATCTGCATAAGGAAAAGTAACTGACAGCTGGGGTCAGACTCTCTCTGTTTAATGACACTGCCAGTTACACATTTTGAATTGTTTAAATATGAGTCTACAGCTCCAACGATCATCATCTCACTGGTTCCACTTTTCATACCCAACAGCCAGGAAAGTGACACGTAATTACACACTTACTGATGGTATCACCGGGGCCGATAATTAAAACTGCCACGGGAGGATTGCTATTGCGAGTCTACAGCTGGGATGTTGTCAAGAGGTAGGAACTCCAGCGGCTTTTCACGCTATCTCCGTACAGGTGGACCACGGCGGAGGAAGAGAAAGGCCTCGGCACATCATTCACAATGTCTCGCACAAATGAAGAAAATCTATTAACGATCCAATAAGTGAAATACAAACATGCTGACCCGAGGGTTAAACTGTCTGGGGTGGACACATCGCTCGCCGCCGCTCCGCGTTGTGCTTTTTAGTTCTTCCCTTTTGGATGTGTTTACAGAAATACAAATTTTACAAATGAGGAATGTTTTGGCACCCCCGGTAGCACAAAGAGATGCCGGGCGGGCAGAGCCACCCTATCTGCTGCCGATGAGCTTGTGGGTTTGCAATGAGTAACTCAAAGTTGGGGACAAGGAACAAGAAGCTGCCAAAGATCAACACTGGAGGAAACATGGAAAGGTCTCATTTTGCACGGTAGATATTGTTAAATAACAAGTGCTCGGGGCATTGCACTGGGGACTCGCATCCTGCCTTGCAAAGCCGGAGCAGAGCGGCACTGGACCAGCAAATCCACCCGGAGAAACCAGCCAAGGGGATGCAGCGATGGATGGACAGCCAGGTTTATCACCGGCTTCATGCTTCACTATGGATAAAACAGCCCAGGCTTTCCGCTTTTCCTCATGCTAATGAAAAGGAGTTTAAAATACGACCAAACGATGGGGGAGTTGGTTTCTGCACAATAGTCGGTAGTTGCTTGATTTCAGGTTCACACAATGCGCTTACCAAACTTTACAATAAAGCCAGGGGACTCCCTGATCTGGCAGCACTGTCACCAGCACCAAGTGCCCCGACAGTTTTCTCATGTCAGTCCAATCACACCCAGCCTGGGGCAGTCAGGAATCACGGTGACCTGGCCCTGAGCCACACCAGGCTGACACGAGCTGTGTCCTGCCACAAGAGCAGCTCCACGTTTGTAGGTTTGATCCTCAGTCACTGAGCTCAACCATCTCAAGGGCTTGAGCAGTGGCCAAGGCAGTCACAGCTCCAGGCTTCCCACCAAGCCCATCCCTGCCCTCCAAGGAGATGCAGGCCATCAAACATCACCCACAGGCAGCTCCTTCATGGTCCCACAGCCACAACAACCCCACAGGCTCCCTCCATGTGCTCTTCATCCTGCTCATGGCCACCGTCCCCTTGCTGAGATGTCCCTTGCAAATGCTGGAGGCAACAATGAGGACATGTGTCCCCACACAGCCCCAGTGCACCTCTCACAGCTTGGCCTTGGTGTTTAAAGATGCACAGAAAGGCCAGAAGAATGAGGCAGCAAGTCAAGAAGATGGAGACTCAAATGCCAGAGGAGTCAGGTTAGGGAAAAAATTCCTTCTTCTGAGTCTAAAATGCAGAACTTTGAATGGTTACTACACATTAGAAAATAAAATTAGAGTGACTGTCACAACCAACCACCAACCAACTGACCAACCACCAAACAACCAACTGACCAACCACCAAACAACCAACTGACCAACCACCAACCAACCAACCAACCAACCACCAACCAACCAACCACCAACCAACCAACCACCAACCAACCACCAACCACCAACCAACCACTGCTCTTGCTTTTATGCAATCTTTTGTCATATAATCTGTATTTATTAACTCTGATGTCTCTGTATATCAAGCCATCTTTAAAAGGAGAGAGAACCTGCTGTAATTCCTTCATCTCTACTACCATGCCTGGACAGAAATGCCCCATACACATACTGAAACATATTTAACTAGAAATTATGACAAAACTAAGCAGAGTTCTCTGTGATTTGAATATTTGCCAGTGAAGCAGTCACAGAAGTCAAGCTGTTATTAAGTAACATTAATGCTGAGCACTGCAAAGGGCTGAAATTCAACACATATATTTTTGCTAGACACCTTCCCTCTGGTTCTGAGTTTCAATTTCTTCTTTAATGACCAGCAAACTCCCAGTGTAAAGTATTAAAATCATTTCAAGGAATAAATATTACTTTCCTTCATTGAAGGCTCATATCTAAGATAAACCAAAATATAATTATAAATAATATCTATTAAATGTTTTTCAATTACATGAACATGGTAAGACCCTAAAACAACCAAATAAGCAAAGGTGAGATCATGTCTATTGCAATATGTTGATAAATTTACTTAAAATACGGGGGTTTTTTTGGAAATTTATCATCTGAAATTCTATCTTGTTGAGGTGAATGTACAATTTATAACTAATGGAGCAGCAGCATCATTTCACTCTGCAACACCTTCGCTAACTGAACAAAACTTGTGTTTTCCTGATATGAATCTTCTTCTCAGTTTTGTGTTTTAAATTCACCCAATGGATTAAAACCATTCCATCCGAATCTTTGATAACCAGCCTGTGTTGTCTACAGAAAAAAAAAAAAAAAAGTTATATAAATAGAAGTTATATAAATATTCTGCAGAAGAAACGAGGCAGATTTTCCACTTGACAAGGACAGCGAGATGCCTGGAAACTTTAAGACAGGTAAGAAGCACATGAACTTGTCTAATGTTTGAACAGACAAAGTGAAGGTGGATCCTGGACAGATCCCAGTATCACTGAAATTCTTCAGCATCCTCATCTGCTCCATGTAAAACCATCAAACCCTGGTTTCACTAAAACCAAGAGCAAAAACACCATTAGGTGTAAAAAGAGCAGGATTTGATCGACACAAAAGCCAGGCTGCTTGCACTGCATAGAGAAAACTGTACATTTCCAGGCCAGAAAAAGGAGAGGATAAAGAGCTGGTTGCTCCGGCTGGCACCATTAGCACTCCTGGAAGAGGTAAAAATGAGCAGCATTGCCCCTCTGCTTCACCAATGCCTCTTCACAGCACCGCAGCTACACAATGACATCGAGAAAACAGCTCAGATGGAGCTTTTCCAGCCTCAAACCCACCTCATTCACACTAGGATGGAGAACGACAGCGGCAAGCGTTCTGTGTACATGGTACCCTGTGGGTGCAAGTGAATCCGCAGCTGTGCCCAGCTGTGCCGCTACAATAACGTCTGGAAAGACCCTAAATCGCTGCAGTAGGAATAGAGATGGGGAGGGAGAGGAGGAAGAAGGAAGAGAATTGTGATCAGTGCTGGGTAAAGTCTGTGATAATTAGTGATAAACTATGCAGGATTCAAAAAGCTTGAAAAATGCCACCTAAAATTTTGATTGGAAGTTTGCAGGTATGGTAAACAAACCTGTTTCAAGCTGGTATTTTACAATACTCTTGACCAGGGAAATCTGAACACGTGAAATACAATTGTTGAAAAAAAGTAGAGCAGAGACAGAAAAATAAATCAACGTGGAGGAATGGAAAAGACATAGGAAGGAAAGTCTGTGTGCCACAGACAGCATCTCGCTCCAGTCACCATGAGAAACAAATCCGGATCAGGTTCATCTCTGAACCCACGCCAGGTCAGCAGAAGAGCTGGGGACAGACAGCTTTTGGCTCTCTGATTTGAGGACTCTTAAATCAGAGCAACATCACCCTACCATTGCCTCGGGCAGCTGTTCGGAGCTCTCCAGATGTGGCAGGTTGCTCCACAGCAGCTCACCTGGTCCCAAATAGCACAAAGATGGGGCTACTCTATAAATACATACACACACAGCTATATATATATATATAATGCAATGTCCAGGGCTTCACCAGCTGCAAAGCAGCGCAGCGCTGTCGGATGGTGCTTCCTCCCTCAGAGCACTGCCAGTTCAGAGGTCTTGTGATCCCTGTTTAGATATAATGCATATTTTATTCCTGAGTCCTGAACCACACAAATTCAATAATCTTTTCCATAACTCCTGTGTGGAACAGGCACACAGCACCCAAAAGCCAACTTGTCTCCCAGCTGGGTTTATTTAGCGACTGAAAGTGCCAGGATGGACAGCACAGCAGGCACGGAGCCAGGATGGTGCAAGCACTTGCTGGGTGAACTTCCACCCACATCTCAGCCAACACATCTTCATCTCCACCACAATGCTCCATGTTCCAGCCTCGCCAGGAGCATTTCGGAGCGGAACTGGCAGCTGTGCTCACCAGTTCTCACCGCAGAAAGGCATGGACGCTAAAATGAAGTTCTCGAATCCAATTTTCACTTGCGAATTGAGCCTCGGTGTGCACCCGGCTCCGCGGAGGTGAAAGGCCAGCGCGGTGCCCCTGTGTGCCACCGGGGCTCTGCCATCGCCTGATAATGATGGTTTTGTGTGTGGCACAAGCGCTGGGAGCCGGGACTGAGCTGGGACTGCTGGGGGAGCGATTCATGGCCAATAGGAGCCGCTCTGCCCGCCCCATGGGGAGTTTGGCACTTTGCAGAGCCAGCTCGGCAGCCGCTGAGCGACGCCAACCGCCCCGCTTGCCAAACGCGGCTTCCAGGGCACCCAGCAAGTCTGCGCAAAATGCACCCTGGTAGAATTCACACCTACAATTTTGCAGTGCAGGAGCAGGTATGGACGCCTCCGTTACACCAGCGCAACCCCTCGTGTACATATCTTAATATATTGATCTTGATGCAAATTCAATGGATGTCCCGTAGATTAGCAAGCACCTGCACATTTAGAAAGCTGTATTTCTGCAAGTGAAAGCCGAGTGCTTGAAACTCAGCATATTTTCTGCTTTCTTAATATAACCATTATTCTCCAGCTTGTCCATGGAGCTCAGCAGATGAGCAATAATAAACACGCTCACCCTTCGGTCCATAAATAAAGGCTTCTTTCCAATCCCTGGCTTAGAGGAGCACCTCAAAGAGAGCAGGTAATTTTGCTTTACTGTCATCTGTATCATAGCTACAACGTGCCAAACGTTGCACAAGTACGAGAGGATATTTTATTAGCTGATAAGGTGGACTGCTATTCACTGAGGAAGAAGATTATCAAACAAATTACACTGAGAACCAATAATAGGGGAAAGGTTAATGATTTCTGTAAGCCACCAAATTCACCCGCCCCTGTAGTTTCCTAAGGAAATTAGGGTTTCTTCGTGCTGAGCTTCTGGGAACACTTTACCCATATTTCAACCCTTCTTTCCTCAGAGATCTTTGACATCGTTGCTTTCTTGCTTGAGAATTTACATTAAGGACAATTATAAAACAAAAATATACCACCGTTCAGGAAAATATACAACTTCTTATCAGAGGGATGTGGATGTTCTTCTTGCCAGTCTACAGACATGGAGATTAAATTTCAGAGAGAGATTTATTTTGTGCTATTGTCCTGTTATTCACCAGAGGATTGTGCAATGCAAGTAATCTGATCAGAATAATGCATAGGGACATATTTCAGAAAACCAATAATTGTGGTAACGTTGTGCTCTGCAAGGTGCCAAAATAAAGTCCAAAATCGCTCTCACTCTTTTCCACGATTCCTTAATCATGGCATCATAATGTGCTGCTCTGTTGTCCATTAAAGCCACAAGCTTGAAGTAATCAATGCCGGACATTTGGAGATTTATTGTAATTTCAGATCTACAGCACTTTTGCAGGCTGAAAAGCAAAATTATATTTTATAGGTGTGCCATATCTTACATTTTACAGCTTTTCCTTCTCCAGGCTGGCTGGGTGCGGGTTTTTGTTGTTGGCTTGAGGTTGATTTCTTTTCTCCCAGCCTGAGTGCCGCAGGCTCTTTTATGATGTTCGGAAGCAGTTAAGGCAAACAACAGAAAAAATTACAAAAACTGAGTGTATTTAAATTCTGTTTACTTCCTTAACCTTTTGACTTACCTATGCAAAAAGTAATCTTTCATAAACAAGTCCCCAACAAAATCATCGCCTATTTTACTTTCCTGAAACCCTTGTGGAATAAGCAGAAATTGTAACAAGATCCTTTTGACCGTTTTTTATTCCGCTCATATGTGCAATGATTTTATAACTGATGCTTGGTTTGCCTCTCCACATTATCACAATCAGTGCATCCTGGGATTAAAAACCATTTAGGGCCCAACTCTTAAAGAAACTCCCCACACAGCCGTATAATGAACACTGTTCCTTTTTATTGTTGCTGGGTTTATTGGTATGCCAAAGCCGCTGCAAAGCTCCATTCTCACTCTAAAAACAAAGAGTGACCCACTTCCCAGCGTGGCTCTGGCACAAAAGGTTTCAAGGAAGGTAAATGTGAGACCATTATATGGCAAAAGTGCCACTGAAGTGGGGCTGAGTCCAAAGTTTCATGTGCCTTGAGACCAACGAGATCAACGAGACCAACCTTCATGAGTTTCCTTCATTTTTAAGAACGTGTTAGCACCTGATACCAGAAAATGAACTCGTCAGTCCCTAATCAGTGTTGTTTGAGGGGCAGAGGGACAAGGCAATTAAGCAGCATCGTTAGGAATCACCCACACACTGCATTGGGGGCAGCTGGTGCTGTCCTCCTGCTCCAGCCCAGATGTTGCCAGATGTGGTGCTTCAAGTCACCGCTGAGAAAACATCCAGGTCCGGGGCATTGCTTCACTATGCCCTAAACTTTAAGTGCATTATAAGAACTGTTGAAGGCTGTTGTGAATACTAATGGATTCACCATGTTGTTGAGCACGTGCTTGGAGGTTTTGGCCAGCTGGGTCCAAACGGGGCTCACGTGAGCAGGGCAGGGGGGGCTCGACGCTTATAGATGGTTATAGACACACCAAGGTTAGATCATCATGAAGCATGGCCCAGATTATAAGCCAACGTTTTAGCTCATACTGTGCAAACATGCAGCCTCTTATTTCTAACAGCACCTTGCAGCCAAGTGGAGCTCGAACCCATATGAATGAGGATTCCTTAGCGACTGCTGAAGTATTAGGATTTCTGTGAAATATAGCGGTGCTGGCACGGAAAATAAATATGTGAGTCCTTGTTAGGAAACAGACTGCAGAAAATGTATTTGATGAATGCATTTTAGAGGGGTGAATTATAGCTGAGCCACGTTGAAATGTGACCAGACGCTTTGAAACTGTCGCTGGATCCTGTTTGAGAGCACAAATGGTCACGTTTTGCATTTCATGGGAAAGGCAGGCACTCCAGCCTGCAAAGTTGGAGAAAATAAGTTAGCCACTGAACAATAAATGCCATTCCCTGTAGTAACTCCTGTTGCTGTGGAAGAACCCGCTTCTATAACCCACCCAGCAAAAGTGCCACTTAGTTTGCAGGAAGGAAAAAGATCTTGGCTCAATCAAGATCTCCCAAGCCAAGAGGAACACAACGAGAAACGTAATTGGATAACTTACAAAGGAAAATTCCAAAGTAATTGCCCATGTAAGCACCAAAATGCGGAGATTGTGTGTCACAAGACAAGAATATCAGGTGGAGTGTCTCCAGTTAACAACCGATCTTCACAAAAGAGATGCAAAAGCATCCACACCCAAAGCCACAAGGTCTTTTGTATTCTCCCATCTGGCGGGGAAGGGGAGCACGGCCATTGATTTCAATGAGCGCAGGATCAAGACCATAATGCTCTCAGCAGCCATCCCCATCAGCGTAAACCCATTTGTGACAGAACCTAAGAGCACATTTCATGTATGGCTGGGAGGAAAACCCACTCACAACGGAGGGCAGGAGTGTTCATGGAGAATTTATACTACAAAAGAAAAAGGAAAAACTTTCCTCTATGCCTCCATGTGAATTCATCAATTTAACTTACACTTAAATGGAAAATCGCTATACAGAGACCATAAAAACGTATTATGTTAGCAATTGAATGGTTTACACTGCTGGCAAGCTCAGGGAAAACATACCTTTTCACTATCCCCAGCCTGAGTGAACTGCATTATGAAGGATCCCATATATATCTTTAACTTTTGTACATGGCAATTCTCTTCGCATGTGCTCTCCTTACCTTAAATCAAGTGAGTGATGAGAAGACGGATGAGCACAGGTAGAGAAAGGAAGAAGACGTAAAGAAAAAGAAAAGCTGAGAAGGAAAATAAAGAGAAAATAAAGTTAGGGCCGAAGAAGAGACAGAAATGGAAAACAGAGCAAGAAAAGGGCAAGGTGCTTCTCAGGAGTCCAGGATAACAAATGCATCTCAATAAAGGCAAGTTGCTCTAAAAGGAAAACAATTCACACGTCTCTCCTTCCTAACGTATATTCTAGTTCCACAATGCCAGGAGGCAGAAGGGCAAGAAGAGACCAGAAAACAGGGGAAAGACGACATGGTGCTGGGCTGTGCCTTGTCTCTCACAAAGATTTTCTGCAATAAATCCGGGGTTGTTTAGCACCAAGAGGCAATATTCTACACCTGTCTCCACCCTGCGACTGCCACAGACAGGGGATGATGGTGCTGGGCGGTCTCCTCTGGACCAGAGGACGGCAAAGCAGGAACATCAGCAGGAAGGGACATGCAAGAGTCCTCTCGTTCTGCTGCTGTTTGTGGTGAGTCAAACACAGAGGATGTGTTTGGGGTTCTTAGGGACACGGTTTAGCGACAATGTGGGGTTAACGGTTGAGCTCCATGATCTCGAAGGTCTTTTCCAGCCACAGCGATTCTATGTGACTATGATGCTGTCCTGCAGCATGGGGACACAAAGCTGGCTGAAGCTTTTCTATGGCTGTACCACCAAACCACGGCTCTGACAGCCTGACAACAGCTTTTCCACTCTCAGATCTGCAGATATATACATGTACGTATATAATACATGGAGTCATTTTGGTTGGAAGAGATCCTCAAGCTCATCGAGTCCAACCGTTCCCCCAGCACTGGTACCACCCCATGTCCTGAGAACCTCATGTCCATCTGTCCAACCCTCCAGGGATGGTGACTCCAGCACTGCCCTGGGCAGCCTGTTCCAATGCTCCACAACCCTCTCTCTGAAGAATATTTTCCTAATATCCAATCTAATATATATACACACCTATATATGTAGCAAGTGGATTCTGAACACAGAAGTTTCTCAAACTACTTTTGATTTGATTTTTTTTTAAGTCAAAAGCATTGGGGCACACTGATGTGCAGTGTGGGGACAAGTCCTGCACGTGTCCTCATCCCGACCCTTCTCTTTGCCCCCCTCGCTCAGCCAGGCCTGGCACAAACTGGCACTATTGGGATGTCACCGGGACTCAGATTCCAAACAGAAGCCCCCAGAACGAGCAGCAGTGATGGTGAACGCGGCATCGCCAGGAGCGCCCTTGGCACAAAGGAGTTTCCCCAGCACTTCAGCCAGTCCAGCCTCTCCAACATGTTGGGTTTCAGTCCACTCTAAACATTTTTATAGCAGAAAAGTGCAAAGAGAGCAATGAAACTCTCGCCTTCAATGCTGCGGGAGCTGAGGAGGGCAGGGGCTGTTCGGTGGTTGCTCCGACCGACCCTCGAGGTCCCGTTCCCTCTCCCTTCCTCCCCCATTACCGTGTAAATATCCACTGAAGTAAAGAACAAACATTCCTCCAAACCCAGGCACAGGAAAAGATTAAACACAGAAGACTGGAAAAGTGTCATTATTTTTTGTTTTAAATCCTTCGTGGAAAGTTTGATGGTTTTTACCCACAAATAATCCAAAAATTATTTTACTTTTTATTTCTTTTCTCTCTCCCCTTTCCCCATAGAGTAGTTCAGTGATTATTGAACTACTCTGTCCCAGGGATTACTGATGTTAATCAGGACCACACAGCCACATTAGACAGAAGTTTTTCTAGGAACTATCCTAAGGAATAGAAATTAATGATGGAGATTGTTCTGTACCGCTGGCTGCAGTGTTGGTTACTTCGTGTTAAGAAAACAGCATTGCACAAATCCCAGGAGCTCGGAGGATGATGACAGGAGCAATCAAAGGAGGGCTGGAAATCTATTTATTAATGAAATATAAAGAGATTGGTAGAAAACAATTATACCTTAGAAGAAAGCACGTAAGAGAAGATGTGATGCAGTATAAAAACCACTGATCAGCACAGATGAGCCAGATCAAGAGCTTCTGACTCAAAGCACACAATCAATTAAACGCTCGCAAATTCAAAGCAGATGAAAAGAAGTTTTGAATTGCCCAACCTGAAATTCAGACAAATGAACATTGCTAGGATCGACATCGCCGCGATATTAAAGTACAGACATTTATGCACCACCAAGGAGGGGAATCACTAATTACAAACTCTGGAAGGGGCCTTACACACCAATCTTGTGGCTGTGAGCCCATCTCCAACACCGCAACCGCAATAGGATTTAAAGATAAGATAATTCCCAAAAATCCACTACTTTGGATGTCGGTGGTGGCTACGGTAGGACTCAGAGCTCTGGGCAAGGACTTGCAGGTCTCTGATGGTATCTCACAGACATATTTACTGTGCGATCGCATCTTTGCATTTCACGTGACTCTTGCTGTCCAACAACACCACACTGAAAAAGAACATGAATTGTGTTGGGAGTCTGTGCTTATAACCACGACCCACCTGATCTCACTGCCCACAGAAATTATTCTGGCGGTAAAACTGGCGGTAGCGTTGGAAATCAGGGCGCAGCGGGTTTTATTCAACTCAAGCCGCCTGGAGAAAAGCCACATAAAAATGTTGTTAAAAATAAACTTGGATAGACAGAGACCTGGTGTAAACCAAGTGTAAACTCCGAGTGGATTTTTACTACAGACTCATAAACCTCGGAAAATAAAAGTTTGTGGTGGGAATCAAGAGAGACATCTGCCACGGGAACAGTGGGTGCTCCCGTCGTTTGACTCCCCCTCAAAATCTCACTTTCTTTGGCAAAATTGTGCCTATAAATGACATTCCGGAACCTTCACTGCTGCCTCCTCTGTCACAAATTGTGGCACCGTCCCAGTCTCAGGCAATTCCTTCCTTCCACTCCTTTTTTTCCACATCTCTCTGGAAAACTTCATGGAAGCGACGCAGCTTTGGTTGGTTGCAGTACATCAAGATCCCAAAATTACTACTAATCGTTAACATTTGTAAGTATTTCAAGCTTTTCATTTTCATAATGACTCCTCATGGTTCTGTTGACCAGAGGGACATTTTAATCCCAAACGTGCCCAAGTGTCCAAATTGCCATTACACTTTCAGGAATAAAAAAAACATACAAAGGCTTTTAGGAAGTCATGAAGTTTGCTTATTGAAAATCAGAAATGAATATTTATTGTCAGATTTCCATCGGAGATGGCTGGAAGTGTAAATTATTCACATGTTTACATTTGAACGCCGCTGTACTCTAATGATCCCATTTTCCGCAGTGTATTAGCGGTGAGATCATGAAAAGCTTCATCAGAGGGTTCAACAAACATCAAGCTATGAGTTTCCCGACCATGGAAGGGGCTCGCGGGTCAGTGCCTGGTCGGCAGCATCAAGGTGACCAAACGATTGTCAAAAATTAGGTTTTTTCCACTATATAAATGCAAGTGTATTTATTATAAAACCTGCACAGGCTTCAGCTTGGCCAGCAGCTATGAAAGAAAGAGGCAAGCTTTGAATTTGATTGTTTCAGTTCTTTTTCTTAAGGAGCTGAAGGAGTGGAATGAAGCAAGCTGCTAAGTTTGGAAATTTTTAGCACTGTTCTGTAGGTTTGTTTGCTTGTTTAATTATTTTATCATACGTCAGAAATAACACAAAATATATGTCTATCACTGCTCTTCTTCAGGAGACTCATCTCCACCTGCTTTGCCCTCAGTTTCTCATGACTGGATGTCCCCTGTGCCCATCCTGTCCGCGTCCCCAACAGAGCGCGAGCTGCAGGGCTTGGACACACAGGGAATATTTTCTGCCTTAAGTGAGGTTTTTCTGAACTCCAGCCATTGCATTAGGTGGTTAATTTTTGTCCCCTCTCCAGGCTTATCATGGGATATCCTGCTCGTGCATCCAGAGCCCAGTATACAGGTGACGGGAATTTCTTGCATTTAAAGGAAAAAAAAACACAAAACACACAAACGCAAGGAGAAAAAATGTTTTTTAAACTGTTAAGACAATTTTTTTCTACCTCATAAAGAACCCAAAGGAGGCAAAAGCCCAATTTTCCCACCATTCCGACCCGAGTTCCAGCGCTCACCTGTGTCACCCTGTCCGCACAGTCCAAAGCGCTGCAGCTGCCCTTGGATTTCCTGCCAGTATAATTTTTTAAATACACCAATATTATACTCCAGGGCATGTTTTCCTGGGCCAACAATACATGCCTCACTTTTATTGTGAGGCACAAGCCCTTCGGTTTCTTGTCTTTTGACCTCCCAAGAAATGTATTAATGACCCTATAAAGCTCTCTCTGGCACGTATTCATATTAATACAATATACCTCTTTGTTTTTACATTACATACTCAAAGCAGGGAGGAGGGAAGAGAAGGAAAAAAAGACAGTTGTTTCAATGGCCTTCCACCACAAAACATAGTTCAGAGGGAAAAAAAACCCAACAGTGATCTGAAGGGGGATAGATGACATTACGGAAGGTATATTTTAGCTTGGCTTCTTTCTGTTCTTATTTATTTCTCTGTTACCCTCAGTTATGAGTGGGCCAGGGATGCCTCCTGCCCACCGACAGAGCGAGCTCAAAATTGCTGGGAAAATAGCTTTCCTCTAATTATTTTTTATTCTAAACCAAACCCCACTAATTAACTAGAGGCTTAGTTCAATACTTGGGCTACACCTTAATCCCAGCGAGCTCACTGGGACCAGGTTTTGCCATAACTGGTTCGTTTAACCCCCTCTACACACATCAGCAAACGATGCAAGTGATAAACAGTTTGCTAAACATTGGTGTAGTATCCGCGTAGCACAGTCTAATACATCTACGGACATTTTCTAGTGCTCCAATTTTGCTTTTTGATATAGTGGCTATATTAAAACCCCTATCAAAGCCTCGTATCTAATATTGCCACGCCATTATCAGTCTCTCATTTGCACAGCAGACATAAATATATATCACCCCGTACAGATGGCAAAACAGGCTCAGCTAGGAAAATAGCATGCTATCATTTATTTCTAACCGATACGGACACAATATGTTTGAACTAACCTTTTAATTAAATCAAATACTTGATAAAATCCAATCTAAAACTCAAAATGAGGACACCAAAGGATGGCGCAGATTTCTGAAGCAGACCACAGTGCTCTGAATCCATTAAAAAAATGAATTAAAAGAGTAATTATTTTTTTACTACTCACAAGCCACATCAACTAAACCTTAATTTCAACCAGTGTCCTCAGCTCTGTTACGTACACAGGAAAGGAGGGTAAATCTGGTCTTGATCCTACTTAAGTCTGGGAATTTTTCCTCCTACTTCGGAGGGAGAAACATCACAGTTCATAAAATATGTCCTTTTTGTTAAAGCGGAACTACTTTTCTCCTTCCAACACTTCCAAAAGAACAGTTCAAAGTTACCAGAAGCAAGGCAGCCAACAACTCTTGCCAAAGGACGTTTCCGAGCTGATCTCCACATTTTGATAAAGTGAAGGAAGTGTCACCAAAAAGATAATAGCAAACACTCTCCAAACGCCATGCACAGAACAGGGGCAGGGCGCTCGCCAGCAGTTGTAACTTCCTAGCAGCATCTTAGCTTTTGTTCATCTTTGATATTTAGGGCAGAATAGATGGAAATATCCATAATTAATAACGACTAAACCAAAAGTTTATTCTTTTTATTAATTTTTAAATTTAGAAAAATATTAAAAAACATGAAGCTGAAGTTATTTGGCAAGCTCCTCGCAACGCACATAAATAAATCTCTTTCAGTGAGTCTCCCAGGGATTTAGGCAAAACTTTGTGAATGCCAAGGAGGAAATCTAAAAACAATTTCTGGCTTGTTTGTTGAGCCAAAAAAAGTGCACATCATGTCCAAAGTACAATTTGAACTAGTGTTTTTTTGTACTAAAGAATGAAGTGATGCGTGTTTTCAGCTCAGGGCTGTCTAATGAACCAGGGTCAACAACATTTTAACTCTTAAGCCCAGTCTCACCTCAGGGCCTTTCTTGCAGTTCTGGGGCGGGAGCAGCAGAGCACGGGGCACATGGGGTTCAGTTCTTTGCTTTTGGGGAGCAAAACATTTTGGAAAACCTACTCGGGCCATTTTTAATAGAGGTTAATATGCAGAAAGGCATCTGTGGTCAAGCACAGACTGACCAGCAGCCTGGTTTAGGTTAACTTGCCCATAGAGGTTAAATGGCTCACTCCATCCAGATCCTACTGAAATCATTAAATTGCCTTTTCTAGCATGAACAAGTCAAATTTCAGAGCATAGAAATGGGCTCTGTACTCCACAGCACATTTGTAAATGTGGGCAAGCTTGGTGACAATAAAAATGCGAGATAAAAATCTCCCCTTGCCAGTGATAATCAAAGTCACCAGGGTGGAGTTGGGAAATTCCTGACGTGCTTGATCTGCTCTTCTTTCCCCAAAATTGTGCCCAATTCTAAACTTTGCATGTAGGTTTGTAACGTGCTTGTTCTAACAGAGAAAATCTTCGTGGGCCTTACACTGAGTGTAGCACCAAAGGCCACACTTGATATACAAGAATAAATATCTCTGGAATGAAAGTTGTGTTTTTCTAACACGGCGTTGATCGTCCTTTTTGGTGCAGATTTGCTCTGTTTTGTTTCAGAGCGCGATGGAGAAAAGCTGAGCCGGGCAGAACGCAAAGCAAGGGTTGCCAGAGTCGCTGTCTAAGAATCACCTTCTTCACGATTTTCACAGGTATCTGACCCAAAAAGCAAAAAACCAGCAAATTATTTTAAGAATGACCGTTCCCTGGTGCAGAAGAGCCGTGGTTTCCTGAACACAAATACAAACCCAATGATATTTTATAGTCCACCACTCTTGCCATTCTCCTGGCACAATGAGTTCTAGTTATGGGGGGACATTGTTGCAGGAATCACATCCAGCTTCAACCGTCTGTGCATAGTGGTGCAATGAGATTTGCATCTTCAGTCAAAACATCGGAAGGACTGACAGATTCTTTGTTTAAATAAGGTTTCTTTCAGCTTTGAGATTTCTAACTGTTGTCACCAACAATACACACGGAGGTTTATGTAAAGCAGACGCACTAATTCACTCCTTCCCCTGATTAAAAACGTTGTATAGTTCACTGAAAATCTGGGCGTTGTGATTTTTAAATTCCTGTAGACACCAGCCTCCAGCACACTGTTCTGTTATGCACCGCATCACTTCCCGCTTGAAAATGAATACAACAAAATCATGTACACCACCTAAAAATTCAACTTTAAATATTCTCCCATCGTAGCTGGTTTTCAAGCGAGTGATTTGAAGGAAAAAATGAAGGTGTTTTTTCGAAAAGGGCGCACATTTGTATTGCCCAGGTTGTGTGACAGCATATTAAAAACCCTTGCAAATTCTGCTCTGATGACACTGGAAAGTTAACAGACTTTCCCGAAGTGTGGGTCAGCGTCTAAACCAGAACCTCAGCACTGAAATTGTCTGGAACGTTGATGTCTCGGCATCAGTGGCCCTGGTTGGTCAAGCCGGGACTGGTCAAGCTCACTTCTCACAGAACGCTCAGTCGGGTTCGAGATGTGAACAATCACACTGACACCAGCAGGATACGCTCTATAAACGTGACAAGAGTCTAATTAGGAAAAGGACCCACTGGTTGGTTTGAGTGTAACAGACAACACTCATATATTCAAACTGCAATCTAAAGTCTTTATTGACTCAACCACAAGACAGCACTGATTACCTTACATCAACCTACAGAAAATTTTGACTAAAATTCAACTCTCTCCTGAAACGTTAGTAAAAAATTAACATTACCACCTCACGTTCTTCTTGTCCCTTGGGCTTCTACGAACATTTCCTTGGC